>NC_052960.1:1836085-2013585 GCF_013358895.1 Oreochromis aureus
CAAACTGGGCGTGTGATGAAGCACACCTGTAAACACGTCCCGCGCCCAGCAGCGGCACCTATTGGGTGCAGGAATGGCCTGGCTGTGTGGACAACGTGCCTACTTCATACTGCCACCCCGGATGGGCGGGCACCTGTGCCCCAATCTTCATTTCAGACCACACCTTCAGGATGTCAGCTGTAAATAATGTAAATGACCCCATCTATGGCAGTGATGTGCCAGAGGAATTTAAGCTTTGGACCACCGGACAAAAGGTCCTCCACTCACTGTTTCCATGGGTGGGCACCGGAAAGAACATGTTAAGAATTGAAACTTTGGACTACCGCTTTGGACTGTTCCTGAATGCCTCGTGCAAAATCAACAATCAACAAAATGAAGAGATTGATGCCCTGCGCATAACTGTGATGCAACACCGAGTCGCACTGGACATGATTCTGGCTGAAAAAGGAGGACTCTGCATACTCTTTAACAACACATGCTGCACGTACATTCCAGATAATGTACACTCATCCAACATGACTGATGCTTTGAAAATACTTAGACAACTCAGGGATGCACAACAACAAGACTATGTTACAAACACAGAAGACTGGCTCACGTGGTTGTTAAGCGGCTCTTGGAAATCCCTGCTGTTTAAAGGACTTGTTTTAGTTGGTGTTTTACTATTGTTATTGTGTCTTTCTACTTCATCGTCATACCTTGTTTGAAGAACATGGTGTGTCAAAAATGGTAACTGCTTCAATTAATGCTTACATCACCCTACCACAGAATGAAGAAGATGATAATGAGATAGACATTTGGATATAACTTATTCACAAAACCCACTAATTAATGATGTCCTGGCTAAAAATGTTTTACAAGTGGCCATAGACTGATACAGTGTTAGTGAGTTGCTATGTATATATATATATAGGAGAAAAGATCAAACAACAGGAGGGAATGTTGAAAGATTTTATTATGTTTATGTTTAGAAGTACATTTTGTTTAAGGTTTTCTAGATGTGTTTGCTCTTTTTTACTAGAGAAGTTACGTTGTGCAAGCTTTGTGTGCATTCCAGAGCTCTCTGACTTTCACACACACACATCCTGGGAGCATGAGAGGTTGTACCTTCTCTTACTGATTTATGGTATAGGAGGACACCTACTCTGTATCTGTTTTAGTCTAAGAGCCTTTTGTTTAGATGGACCGCTAGACTCCTGGCACCAGCTTTGGGGAGTCTTCACGGGGTCATATCTCGACCCCCCACACACACACACACACACACACAAGGTATACGTCATATGTTAATGAACCTATGCATATTCATGTAACCACAATAAAAGAGCAGTGTTACGGGAGAGCGGACGAGAGCAACTGAGGTCAAGCGAAGGAACGGCGCCTGTCCAGTTCTCTCCCGTGCACGTTAATTTGTAAAACCTGTCTGAGTGTCATTTATTCCAATCTGAGTTGCATTACAGGAAAACTCCTTACACTTTGAAATAGTAATTCAATTACAGTTACTAGTTACTTCTTCAAAAAAGTAACTGAGTTAGTAACTGAGTTACAATATTCTAAAAGTAATTAATTACTTGGAAAAGTAACTATTGCGTTACTTAAAAACAAAACAAAGAACGTTTAACCCTCCGGCGTCCAGGGTATAATTGGCCATTTTTTTTACTACTCTTGATTTTCTCTCCACATTTTACCTTTAAAAACTATTTACTTTGCCTTGTTTGGTATCATTTGTTTTAGCCCAACCTCACGTGCCTGAATTTACAGTTATGTTCTCATTTTATCATACTGTATAACCAGAATTGATCTAAAATCAGACAAAAAACATAAAATCACAGTAGAAAAAGTTATATTTTTACTGTAACAACCATAAACATGTTTAATGAATCATATTTCACAACTTCAAATGTAAATATTAATTGTCAATTTTAAAATCCTATGCACAAGTTTTGCAAACAACAAAGTTATTTGCATCCATTTACTTTTTACCCCCTTTTAAAATAACCATTTCAAATTATTTACAGAACAATCAGCTGTTCTTCAATAAGATGCCACACAAATTATTTGTGCCACTCCAAAAAATCATTTCTGTCCACTACAAAGGAGAACATCACAGCCTGATACCTGCAGGTCTGACAGCAGCAGGTGTATCACTCCTGTTTCTACCTGGAGACAGCAGTCGCCTCATTGTTCTGACACACAACACAAAAGTATCCACAACACTACACACTAACTACACAAGACAACACATTAACCACACACTCCAAACATGCTAAACGTCACAAATCTCTCACATCATAAAACTCGCTCTCTCTTTTCCTGCTCTCTCCCTCTCTCTTTCTCTCTCTCTCTTTCTCTCGCCGTCACTCCTAAAACTTTGTTTTGTTTTTTTGCTCATAAGCAGAGAGTGCTTGCTAAGCGCTAACGTGGCGAAACTATTGAGAAAAAACGCTGCGTATATATTGTTGATCATGACTCTGGTTTTACGTGGCCTATCGACACAATTTTAAAACTGGCACCTTGTTGCTTTGTCTTTAAGTGGTCATGTGATTGACTTACCACGACTACTTTATTCTTCCTCAGTCAAACAGCAGCACTCATGCGATTGTTTTGCCTCCTTAGCTCCAGGTGTTGTGCTAGACAGTGATCGTGATTACCGTCCATGGAGCGCGCAGCTGCTTAAAGCTGTAGCGTCCAGATTACTTACAGCTACTTCCGTGCAGCTGATATAAGATGCGTAAGCTGAACACAGCTTCAACCGTCTGTTTGTTGAAAAATGGTAACGGACCGCGTTTCCTTGTTAGTAACTGTAACACCGTTGTAACGATAGGAATAGTAATTAGTTAGATTACCGTTACTGAAAAAAAGTAACGCCGTTATTTGTAACGCCGTTATTCCCATCACTGGTAAACAGAGAAGCCTTTTGTCTACATTTACATCATGAACACTTCTCTAAGCTGGTTGAGGTTGTGAGCCAAGAAGATCAAAACACCTTGATCCAATTTCCTTTACAAAGCTTTTTCTGCGGTGATAACAGGACAGGATAAGAGTTGTAAATGCAGATAATTCACCAGTTGACTCTAACCCCACAGGATGCCTATAGTGAGAAGATTTGGGGGTTGATAGGAGTCATAAAGAAGGGTGTTGACCAGGCTACAGCTTTGAAGTTAGCTGAGAGCCACATGGACAAACAATAAAGTCAACTGATGTGTTTGAATGCCTATGTCTGTATACAGTTGGATTGTAGTGACATATGATTTTTGAGAATGTTGATTCTTCTTGTTTGACTGTTTACATTCAGTTGTTTACTTGCAGAAATACATAATGAATCACATGACAGGAGTAGATGCACCACAAGGCTGGATAGCTTGGTTAATGTCTGGTCCTTGGTGGCATCTTCTTTTGAAAATATTAACTCCTGATTTTGGACTGTTGAGATTGATTCGCTTATGTATAGGATGCATTTTACAGTGTATAAGATCAATGCGAACTAAGATGATTCCTAATACATTTGTTAATTATGTACTCTTACAACAATATGAATTGACTGAAATGAATGACATGACAGAAGCCTGTGTATAAATGACACCTGTGCTGAAAATGTCAAGCAAGAGGTGCATGGCTAAGAATATACTACATAGGAATAATTTGGAGCATAAAAATCACAACACAGGAGGGAATGTTAGAGTGAATTGTTAAATGTTTGTCATTTTTATGCTTACCATCCATCTCTACATTGTTTAACTGTGGGATGAAAAGAATTTCACTGTCCCCCTCCCCAGATTCTCGAGGTTCTGGGTGGGGGGGCTGTAGTCTTTTATTACAGACACATCCTTGTGAAGGTCTTTTTGATGTAAGCTTCCTGCCCAGCAGGAGGTCTCACACACACACACACACACACACACACACACACACACACATTCTTACATACATACAGAAGTTCACACATATACATACAATGCCTTGTCTGAGAACCATGTGGGCGTTGCTTTGCTGTGATGCGTTTTGTGTGAACTGTTTCTCAATAAAAGGCAGCGGGAGGAGGCCGGAGTTGGGGTCATTTTCGTAGTAGACACCAACGAGACCTCCCTTGCAAGGAAAATCGATCGATCGCTGACTGTCTTGTTTTCTTTCATGATGAATAAGTCTCTAAAACCAGCGGGGCTTGTGGAAACACAGACCCAACACAAGGGCCATTTGATTTTGCACCCCCATCAACGAGGTCGGACCCAATTGTTCTGTGAACCCTTCCATGGCGTCCCTGGTTAGGTTAGAGAGTCTCAGCACATTGTAGTGAACATAATTAATGCGATCAACATTCTTATTGGGCGTTATCCATATGAATATGCTTTCAAATGCCTGGGCACTCCTATTGAGTCGATCCAGGTGGGTGAATTCAGTCTAGGATCATAAACGTGTCCCCTGGGTCTCTTTTTGCCAAAATGTGTCTCTTACGTTTTGCTGCTAAAGTGCGTGTATTGCGTTGTGGAATGGCTTTTACCTTGTTTCCGATTAGCATGAGTGGAGCTCCCAGTCGCACCATAGCACACGTCCCTTCACTTCTCAGAGGAACCCGAACCAAAAGAGTGCTATGTCCACAGTAATAATACAACCTTACATTGTTTATGGTTCTTCCCGTGAGTGTGACAGAACACCAGCTTGGGTCAATTTCTCCCAATTTGTACTTTACATCATCCGTTGAAAACTTAAAACATGTATAGTTGTCTTTTCTTGGCATAAATGGTCCAATTGTTGTCTGCTTTGGGATTGGGGGAAATAGACTAGACAAGAGAGTGCAGTTGCCAGTACTCACTGCACCTTTAGTCAGCTGCAACATACAGTCATAGCCCCACTTGTCCTCTACATTGCAAAAACTCAAAATCTTACCAAGTATATTTGTCTTATTTCAAGTCAAAATATCTAATCACACTTAAAATAAGCCATAATAAGCTAAAGAGTAACGTTTCAGTGATATATAGGAACTTGTTTTTAGACAGTACATCTTGGATATCTTGTTAAGTAAAAAACTCTTGAAAACATATTGTTTTGAGTCATATCTCACACAAAACAAGCTTTTTTTGGAATTTCATAAACGTTTTAAGCTGCTGTGTTATTTGTAAAAGCTGTATCATCTTGTTTCAAGAAATAGACCTAACTTGAATCAAGACATCAAATCTACTTTATTGAGAACTGCAGGTTAATAACATGCCCAACATTGCATTATTATGAGTCTTAGTATCTTAAGCACAGTGTATTTATTTTTCTTACATACCAGTCAAACCATATCAATGTGACATTGAAAAAGAGGCAAAACACTGAAATTGTTTCCCTCTCAGTTGTGTTGCACTGAACAGATTGCGCCAAAAGTAAAATAAAAAGTAAATAGAACAATAATTTTTTGCCAGTGTTTAAAAACATATTTCAGCCCACATATTCACAAAAGACTCAAAAATGATGTTTGATGATGTCAGTGAGATCATACTTCACTGGAATGTACTTGCTGTTACTAAAGTTTACATAGTGGTATGCTGTATAATCAACAAGATTTCCAGCATCCACAAAAATATTTGCCTGAGCTAGACAGGGAACTTCTACCTCATAAGCTAAATATTGATCATTCCACCCAACTGTAGAGAGAGGCTGGCATTCAAAACAATACACAGATGCATTTACAATATAGATGTTTTTAACAAGTGCAAACTCTGGAGCATCATTTATGACATCAGAAATAACCAAAGATTTTTCACATGAATGTTTATTTCCATGTAGCATATTCCACTGTACAGACACTACATGGTCAACTTGCTCAATGAAGTCTTCAATCTTTCCTTCTACATAATGACCATTTTTCACCTCAGAGGCTGGACCAATGTCGACTTCACTTGAAAAAATGGGATGTTTCTCATGCACGTTCTGACTACATTCATAAAGTTGGTTGTGCTTCACAAGAGATTTACAAATATTCTTAAAACTACTTTTCAGAGCCCACTGCTTGAAGAAACAATGTTTTGACTCAAAGCGCATACACATATGCCTCACTGTAGGACAAAGAGCCTTAATCTGAGAAGGAAGATGCAGTAAATAATGATGTTTAGGTATAATATTTTCATCTGGAAACAGTTGTTTGAAATGTTTTAAATGCACCTCTATTAAAAGCTTCAGTCTGGAGAGAGTTGAGACAGCAATAATAGGTGAAAACAAATTTTTATGATCTCTAACATGTTACGTAGCATTTGTGTGCAATGATTTTCTCCAATTTTGTCCATAAGAAATGGAAGGATCTTAGACAAAACCAGCATCTGCCCAGCTGACTGTTTCAATTTATTTTCATTTGATGACAGCGTACTGACAGATATGGGGCAAGGCTGCTGAGATTTTCCCAGGTCGTCAGCTCGATTCTCCTCCTGCTTTTGTTGTGCAAACTACCCATCATCTTTGAGTCCTGGCACATTTGTATTTGTTTACTCAGAGTAGCTCAGATCCAAGGCAGGCCAAACACCCCGGCAGCTCCACCCACCTCCTCTGCTGTCCAGAAGAGGACCTCTGACTTCTTGCACATCTGCCAGATGTGGCGGCACGACATCGATGGGGAAGATGACAACGTGACGGGCTTCTCCTTCAGTGAGCTGCTGCTCTTCTGCTGCAACCGGCAAAGCATCTGGCAAGCCGCTCAAGACACTCGCATGACGGGGCCGGCACCCGCAAAGCATCTGGCAAGCCGCTCAAGACACCTGCAGGACAAATACCGCCGCAGCTCCTGCTACCACCTCCGCTGTCCAGACTGATCCTTGTACATCTGCCAGATATGGCGATACGACATCCAAGGGAAGATGACGAAGTGGCGGGTTCTCCTTCAGGGAGTTCCTGCTCCTCACATACAAGTTCTAGAAGCTCATCTTTCCAAGCTCCTTAGACTACGATGACAGAGAACATTCACAGACAAAATATTCAATACAACTTCTCAACAACAAAGGGACATCTTTTCACACACACACACACACACACACACACACACACTAAACATTAAAATGTTCTATACCTGGTACATTGACGACGGACAACCTCAAAAAAAAATGACGAGCGTGGCGGGGTTCTCGTTCAGGAGCTCCTGCTCCTCACATACAAGTTCTAGAAGCTCATCTTTCCAAGCTCCTTAGACTACGATGACAGAGAACATTCACAGACAAAATATTCAACACAACTTCTCAACAACAAAGGACATCTTCTCACACACACACACACACACTAAACATTAAAATGTTCTATACCTGGTACATTGACGACGGACAACCTCAAAAAAAAATGACGACGTGGCGGGGTTCTCCTTCAGGAGCTCCTGCTCCTCACATACAAGTTCTAGAAGCTCATCTTTCCAAGCTCCTTAGACTACGATGACAGAGAACATTCACAGACAAAATATTCAACACAACTTATCAACAACAAAGGGACATCTTCTCACACACACACACACACACTAAACATTAAAATGTTCTATACCTGGTACTTTAACGATGAACAACCTCAAAAACAACAAAAAAAAACAGGTTTCTCCATGCCCCTCGTGTCAGAGTCTGTGGATAAGAAAAAAACAAAAAAGAAATTCAGAGACCCCTCTGGTGGGAGCCCATAATCTGGCGAAGCGCTCAAGAAATTCGCACAGGTGCCCGCTAACTGCAAAGAAGTCCGGCAAAATGCTCAAGATGCCCGCACAAAGCGCCGGCTACTTGGCAAGGCTTGGGCTTAAACGCTCAAGATATCTTTGACAGCGAAGGCTACCCGGCAAAACTTCCGGGCGAGGCACTCAAAAACTGCACAGGGTTGCCGGCAAACCCGGCAAAGCTACACCCACCTCTTCCGTGTCCCGGCGTATGCATCAGTCTTCTTGTACATCTCGCAGATGTGGCGGCACGACATCCAGGGGAAGATGACGACGTGGCCAGGGTTCTCCGTCAGCGAGCTGCTGCTTTTCTTCTTCACTCTGGCCTGAAGACAAAGACCATTGATCCGGATTATTGATCAGATGATTCATTGATTCTGCAGTGAAACGTTCAAGTTTGTGCAGATTTCCTGCTCTTTGTCACTTGCAGCCCATAAATCAACCAAAAACCCAGACAGACTTTCTAATTCATTTGAAAGCCTGATGCTTAGCCTTGTCCATCCTAATCGTAAAAATGGAAAAACAGTTTTATTGGTTATCATCTATCGTCCACCTGGGGCCTTACACAGAGTTTCTGTCTTATTTAGTACTCAGCTCAGATAAAATAATTATTGTGAGTGATTTTAACATCCATGTAGACGCTAAAAATGACAGCCGCCACACAGCATTTAATCTCTTATTAGACTCAACTGGCTTTTCTCAACATGTAAAAGAACCCACCCACCACTTTAATCACACTCTACATCTCGCCATAACACTAGATTTACTAACCCTGCGCAAATATGCGGAAATTCCCTGAGCCCAACACCGACTAGAATTACTGACTTTTTTATTTTCTGGTACAAGTCCCGAGGAGTTATTCAGCCCTGCTGAGATTTTCCCAGGTCGTCAGCTCGATTCTCCTCCTGCTTTTGTTGTGCAAACTACCCATCATCTTTGAGTCCTGGCACATTTGTATTTGTTTACTCAGAGTAGCTCAGATCCAAGGCAGGCCAAACACCCGGCAGCTCCACCCACCTCCTCTGCTGTCCAGAAGAGGACCTCTGACTTCTTGCACATCTGCCAGATGTGGCGGTACGACATCGATGGGGAAGATGACAACGTGACCGGGCTTCTCCTTCAGTGAGCTGCTGCTCTTCTGCTGCAACCGGCAAAGCATCTGGCAAGCCGCTCAAGACACTCGCATGCGGGGCCGGCACCGCAAAGCATCTGGCAAGCCGCTCAAGACACCTGCAGGACAAATACGCGCCGCAGCTCCTGCTACCACCTCCGCTGTCCAGACTGATCCTTGTACATCTGCCAGATGTGGCGATACGACATCCAAGGGAAGATGACGAAGTGGCCGGGGTTCTCCTTCAGGGAGTTCCTGCTCCTCACATACAAGTTCTAGAAGCTCATCTTTCCAAGCTCCTTAGTCTACGATGACAGAGAACATTCACAGACAAAATATTCAATACAACTTCTCAACAACAAAGGGACATCTTCTCACACACACACACACACACTAAACATTAAAATGTTCTATACCTGGTACATTGACGATGGACAACCTCAAAAAAAATGACGACGTGGCCGGGGTTCTCCTTCAGGGAGCTCCTGCTCCTCACATACAAGTTCTAGAAGCTCATCTTTCCAAGCTCCTTAGACTACGATGACAGAGAACATTCACAGACAAAATATTCAACACAACTTATCAACAACAAAGGGACATCTTCTCACACACACACACACACACACACACTAAACATTAAAATGTTCTATACCTGGTACATTGACTGACGGACAACCTCAAAAAAATGACGACGTGGCGGGGTTCTCCTTCAGGAGCTCCTGCTCCTCACATACAAGTTCTAGAAGCTCATCTTTCCAAGCTCCTTAGACTACGATGACAGAGAACATTCACAGACAAAATATTCAACACAACTTATCAACAACAAAGGGACATCTTCTCACACACACACACACACACACTAAACATTAAAATGTTCTATACCTGGTACTTTAACGATGAACAACCTCAAAAAAAACAACAAAAAAACAGGTTTCTCCATGCCCTCGTGTCAGAGTCTGTGGATAAGAAAAAAAAAAAAAAAGAAATTCAGAGACCCCTCTGGTGGGGAGCCCATAATCTGGCGAAGCGCTCAAGAAATTCGCACAGGTGCCCGCTAACTGCAAAGAAGTCCGGCAAAATGCTCAAGATGCCCGCACAAAGCGCCGGCTACTTGGCAAGGCTTCGGGCGAAACGCTCAAGATATCTTTGACAGCCGAAGGCTACCCGGCAAAAACTTCCGGGCGAGGCGCTCAAAACTGCACAGGGTTGCCGGCAAACCCGGCAAAGCTACACCCACCTCCTCCGTTGTCCCGGCGTATGCATCAGTCTTCTTGTACATCTCGCAGATGTGGCGATACGACATCCAAGGGAAGATGACGGCGTGGCCAGGGTTCTCCGTCAGCGAGCTGCTGCTTTTCTTCTTCACTCTGGCCTGAAGACAAAGACCATTGATCCGGATTATTGATCAGATGATTCATTGATTCTGCAGTGAAACGTTCAAGTTTGTGCAGATTTCCTGCTCTTTGTCACTTGCAGCCCATAAATCAACCAAAACCCAGACAGACTTTCTAATTCATTTGAAAGCCTGATGCTTAGCCTTGTCCATCCTAATCGTAAAAATGGAAAAACAGTTTTATTGGTTATCATCTATCGTCCACCTGGGGCCTTACACAGAGTTTCTGTCTTATTTAGTACTCAGCTCAGATAAAATAATTATTGTGAGTGATTTTAACATCCATGTAGGCGCTAAAAATGACAGCCGCCACACAGCATTTAATCTCTTATTAGACTCAACTGGCTTTTCTCAACATGTAAAAGAACCCACCCACCACTTTAATCACACTCTACATCTCGCCATAACACTAGATTTACTAACCCTGCGCAAATATGCGGAAATTCCCTGAGCCCAACACCGACTAGAATTACTGACTTTTTATTTTCTGGTACAAGTCCCGAGGAGTTATTCAGCCCTGCTGAGATTTTCCCAGGTCGTCAGCTCGATTCTCCTCCTGCTTTTGTTGTGCAAACTACCCATCATCTTTGAGTCCTGGGGATGTTCTTCGTACCTCGCTTACTACATCCAAGATCAAATGACACATCCAAGATCAAATCATCGCGCTAACCGTGAGCTCGCTAATTCGGTTCTCCGAACACACCTGTTGTTGACGATTAGTACAGCTGGATGAAGTAATCTGAGATCACTGGGTGACTTAAAAGGCTACGCATCGATAGTAGAAACATTGATCGGCAACCCTGTGATTGGTCGGCGAAGATGTGGAAGGGGCGCACTCAGTGTATTACGGCAGCAGAGCAAGAACTCTTGATTTTGGGATATCAGAAGTTTCAGAGTTTAATTAAAACGCAGGGGAACACTGCAAAGGCTGCAAAAGCAGGGAGAGGGCTGGCAGAAAGTTGCTGACAAATTACACTCGTAAGTGATCCATGACATTACATTATATCATGTGATATTATATTATACCACATTATATTATATTACACCATATCCTCTTCCACATTAGAGCCACAACAGGACCCACTAGAACATGGGAACAAGTAAAAGTGAAATATAGGAATATTCTACAGTATGGTAATATTTATCACTTATATTGCTTTTAGTCTATGACCCTGGAATAATCTGTTTGTTTGTTCATAACAGCAACCCAGAAAAGGGCAGAGCACATAAAGACAGGTGGTGGTCCTGCACCCCTCGTCACACCCTTTACGTACTGTGCCATTTATTGACATTGTGGGTTTTTTTGTGTGTAGTTTGACATAACACTCCATCACTTTTACCTGTTCCCATGCAGGGGTGACTGAAGCATGCACAGTAAGTTGGGAGATATATATATATATCGATCGAGAGAGAGAGAGAGAGAGAGAGAGAGAGAGAGAGAGAGAGACAGAAGAGTAAATAATACCCTCACGGAGAATCAATATCTCTCTATGAGCAAACTGTCGCGCTGAGCTAAAGGATCCCGTCTATCCCGCAATCACGCTGAATTCTGTAAACCCTCCTTATCAATCTTGCACCTTCCGCAATGGGTTGCTCGCGTACAAAGCGGACAGGACATGGCTGCAACAGACTTCCCAACTCCACCTTCGCTTTTGTAGCGTGGTCTCTGATCTTGATTGCACGTAGTAATTTACTATTACTACTCTAAAATATGAATTACATCTGGAATGATCAAATACATGTAATAGAATGATTAATAATACATTTTCCTTTTTTTTTCTGAAATGACCTGTATGTATCTGTATGAAAGCAATAAAGCATCAAATACTGCATTATCTTTAGTTACATTGATAATATTTATTTATGGTAAAACAGTGGCGAAAATATCGCTGTTGCTTTCATATAACTGCAGCGGACATACCTGAGTGGCGCGATCTAATCCTGTTTACATAAAGTAAACCTGCTCCCGAGCAGGCTTACTCTTACGGATCTGTTGCTATGACAGCAAGTCCCAGATGAGCTTCGGAGAACCGAACGATCCAAGATCACGCCAAATCGTCAACATTCAAATCCGGCTAACTTACTTAGCGAGGTACGAAGAACAGGCCCCTGGCACATTTGTATTTGTTTACTCAGAGTAGCTCAGATCCAAGGCAGGCCAAACACCCCGGCAGCTCCACCCACCTCCTCTGCTGTCCAGAAGAGGACCTCTGACTTCTTGCACATCTGCCAGATGTGGCGGTACATTTGTCGATGGGGAAGATGACAACGTGACCGGGCTTCTCCTTCAGTGAGCTGCTGCTCTTCTGCTGCAACCGGCAAAGCATCTGGCAAGCCGCTCAAGACACTCGCACGGGGCCGGCACCCGCAAAGCATCTGGCAAGCCGCTCAAGACACCTGCAGGACAAATACCGCCGCAGCTCCTGCTACCACCTCCGCTGTCCAGACTGATCCTTGTACATCTGCCAGATGTGGCGGTACGACATCCAAGGGGAAGATGACGAAGTGGCCGGGGTTCTCCTTCAGGGAGCTCCTGCTCCTTACATACAAGTTCTAGAAGCTCATCTTTCCAAGCTCCTTAGACTACGATGACAGAGAACATTCACAGACAAAATATTCAATACAACTTCTCAACAACAAAGGGACATCTTCTCACACACACACACACACACACACACACACACACACTAAACATTAAAATGTTCTATACCTGGTACTTTAACGATGAACAACCTCAAAAAAACAACAAAAAAAAACAGGTTTCTCCATGCCCCTCGTGTCAGAGTCTGTGGATAAGAAAAAAACAAAAAAAAGAAATTCAGAGACCCCTCTGAGTGGGGAGCCCATAATCTGGCAAGCGCTCAAGAAAGTCGCACAGGTGCCCGCTAACTGCAAAGAAGTCCGGCAAAATGCTCAAGATGCCCGCACAAAGCGCCGGCTACTTGGCAAGGCTTCGAGCGGCGCTCAAGATATCTTTGACAGCGAAGGCTACCCGGCAAAACTTCCGGGCGAGGCGCTCAAAACTGCACAGGGTTGCCGGCAAACCCGGCAAAGCTACACCCACCTCTTCCGTTGTCCCGACGTATGCATCAGTCTTCTTGTACATCTCGCAGATGTGGCGGTACGACATCCAAGGGAAGATGACGACGTGGCCAGGGTTCTCCGTCAGCGAGCTGCTGCTTTTCTTCTTCACTCTGGCCTGAAGACAAAGACCATTGATCCGGATTATTGATCAGATGATTCATTGATTCTGCAGTGAAACGTTCAAGTTTGTGCAGATTTCCTGCTCTTTTGTCACTTGCAGCCCATAAATCAACCAAAAACCCAGACAGACTTTCTAATTCATTTGAAAGCCTGATGCTTAGCCTTGTCCATCCTAATCGTAAAAATGGAAAAACAGTTTTATTGGTTATCATCTATCGTCCACCTGGGGCCTTACACAGAGTTTCTGTCTTATTTAGTACTCAGCTCAGATAAAATAATTATTGTGAGTGATTTTAACATCCATGTAGGCGCTAAAAATGACAGCCGCCACACAGCATTTAATCTCTTATTAGACTCAACTGGCTTTTCTCAACATGTAAAAGAACCCACCCACCACTTTAATCACACTCTACATCTCGCCATAACACTAGATTTACTAACCCTGCGCAAATATGCGGAAATTCCCTGAGCCCAACACCGACTAGAATTACTGACTTTTTATTTTCTGGTACAAGTCCCGAGGAGTTATTCAGCCCTGCTGAGATTTTCCCAGGTCGTCAGCTCGATTCTCCTCCTGCTTTTGTTGTGCAAACTACCCATCATCTTTGAGTCCTGGCACATTTGTATTTGTTTACTCAGAGTAGCTCAGATCCAAGGCAGGCCAAACACCCGGCAGCTCCACCCACCTCCTCTGCTGTCCAGAAGAGGACCTCTGACTTCTTGCACATCTGCCAGATGTGGCGGTACGACATCGATGGGGAAGATGACAACGTGACCGGGCTTCTCCTTCAGTGAGCTGCTGCTCTTCTGCTGCAACCGGCAAAGCATCTGGCAAGCCGCTCAAGACACTCGCGCGGGGCGGCACCCGCAAAGCATCTGGCAAGCCGCTCAAGACACCTGCAGGACAAATACCGCCGCAGCTCCTGCTACCACCTCCGCTGTCCAGACTGATCCTTGTACATCTGCCAGATGTGGCGGTACGACATCCAAGGGGAAGATGACAACGTGACCGGGCTTCTCCTTCAGTGAGCTGCTGCTCTTCTGCTGCAACCGGCAAAGCATCTGGCAAGCCGCTCAAGACACTCGCGCACGGGGCGGCACCGCAAAGCATCTGGCAAGCCGCTCAAGACACCTGCAGGACAAATACCGCCGCAGCTCCTGCTACCACCTCCGCTGTCCAGACTGATCCTTGTACATCTGCCAGATGTGGCGGATACGACATCAAGGGAAGATGGCGAAGTGGCCGGGTTCTCCTTCAGGGAGTTCCTGCTCCTCACATACAAGTTCTAGAAGCTCATCTTTCCAAGCTCCTTAGTCTACGATGACAGAGAACATTCACAGACAAAATATTCAATACAACTTCTCAACAACAAAGGGACATCTTCTCACACACACACACACACTAAACATTAAAATGTTCTATACCTGGTACATTGACGACGGACAACCTCAAAAATGACGACGTGGCGGGGTTCTCCTTCAGGGAGCTCCTGCTCCTCACATACAAGTTCTAGAAGCTCATCTTTCCAAGCTCCTTAGACTACGATGACAGAGAACATTCACAGACAAAATATTCAACACAACTTATCAACAACAAAGGGACATCTTCTCACACACACACACACACACACACTAAACATTAAAATGTTCTATACCTGGTACTTTAACGATGAACAACCTCAAAAAACAACAAAAAAAACAGGTTTCTCCATGCCCCTCGTGTCAGAGTCTGTGGATAAGAAAAAAAAAAAAAAGAAATTCAGAGACCCCTCTGGTGGGGAGCCCATAATCTGGCGAAGCGCTCAAGAAATTCGCACAGGTGCCCGCTAACTGCAAAGAAGTCCGGCAAAATGCTCAAGATGCCCGCACAAAGCGCCGGCTACTTGGCAAGGCTTGGGCGAAAGCGCTCAAGATATCTTTGACAGCCGAAGGCTACCGGCAAAACTTCCGGCGAGGCGCTCAAAACTGCACAGGGTTGCCGGCAAACCCGCAAAGCTACACCCACCTCTTCCGTTGTCCCGGCGTATGCATCAGTCTTCTTGTACATCTCGCAGATGTGGCGGCACGACATCCAAGGGAAGATGACGGCGTGGCCAGGGTTCTCCGTCAGCGAGCTGCTGCTTTTCTTCTTCACTCTGGCCTGAAGACAAAGACCATTGATCCGGATTATTGATCAGATGATTCATTGATTCTGCAGCAGTGATTGATTCTGCAGTGAAACGTTCAAGTTTGTGCAGATTTCCTGCTCTTTGTCACTTGCAGCCCATAAATCAACCAAAAACCCAGACAGACTTTCTAATTCATTTGAAAGCCTGATGCTTAGCCTTGTCCATCCTAATCGTAAAAATGGAAAAACAGTTTTATTGGTTATCATCTATCGTCCACCTGGGGCCTTACACAGAGTTTCTGTCTTATTTAGTACTCAGCTCAGATAAAATAATTATTGTGAGTGATTTTAACATCCATGTAGACGCTAAAATGACAGCCGCCACACAGCATTTAATCTCTTATTAGACTCAACTGGCTTTTCTCAACATGTAAAAGAACCCACCCACCACTTTAATCACACTCTACATCTCGCCATAACACTAGATTTACTAACCCTGCGCAAATATGCGGAAATTCCCTGAGCCCAACACCGACTAGAATTACTGACTTTTTTATTTTCTGGTACAAGTCCCGAGGAGTTATTCAGCCCTGCTGAGATTTTCCCAGGTCGTCAGCTCGATTCTCCTCCTGCTTTTGTTGTGCAAACTACCCATCATCTTTGAGTCCTGGCACATTTGTATTTGTTTACTCAGAGTAGCTCAGATCCAAGGCAGGCCAAACACCCGGCAGCTCCACCCACCTCCTCTGCTGTCCAGAAGAGGACCTCTGACTTCTTGCACATCTGCCAGATGTGGCGGTACACATCGATGGGGAAGATGACAACGTGACCGGGCTTCTCCTTCAGTGAGCTGCTGCTCTTCTGCTGCAACCGGCAAAGCATCTGGCAAGCCGCTCAAGACACTCGCCGACGGGCCGGCACCCGCAAAGCATCTGGCAAGCCGCTCAAGACACCTGCAGGACAAATACCGCCGCAGCTCCTGCTACCACCTCCGCTGTCCAGACTGATCCTTGTACATCTGCCAGATGTGGCGGTACGACATCCAAGGGGAAGATGACGAAGTGGCCGGGGTTCTCCTTCAGGGAGTTCCTGCTCCTCACATACAAGTTCTAGAAGCTCATCTTTCCAAGCTCCTTAGACTACGATGACAGAGAACATTCACAGACAAAATATTCAATACAACTTCTCAACAACAAAGGGACATCTTCTCACACACACACACACACTAAACATTAAAATGTTCTATACCTGGTACATTGACGACGGACAACCTCAAAAAAAAATGACGACGTGGCGGGGTTCTCCTTCAGGGAGCTCCTGCTCCTCACATACAAGTTCTAGAAGCTCATCTTTCCAAGCTCCTTAGACTACGATGACAGAGAACATTCACAGACAAAATATTCAACACAACTTATCAACAACAAAGGGACATCTTCTCACACACACACACACACACTAAACATTAAAATGTTCTATACCTGGTACTTTAACGATGAACAACCTCAAAAAACAACAAAAAAAACAGGTTTCTCCATGCCCTCGTGTCAGAGTCTGTGGATAAGAAAAAAACAAAAAAAGAAATTCAGAGACCCCTCTGGTGGGGAGCCCATAATCTGGCGAAGCGCTCAAGAAATTCGCACAGGTGCCCGCTAACTGCAAAGAAGTCCGGCAAAATGCTCAAGATGCCCGCACAAAGCGCCGGCTACTTGGCAAGGCTTCGGGCGAAACGCTCAAGATATCTTTGACAGCCGAAGGCTACCCGGCAAAAACTTCCGGGCGAGGCGCTCAAAACTGCACAGGGTTGCCGGCAAACCCGGCAAAGCTACACCCACCTCTTCCGTTGTCCCGGCGTATGCATCAGTCTTCTTGTACATCTCGCAGATGTGGCGGTACGACATCCAAGGGGAAGATGACGACGCAACAGGGTTCTCCGTCAGCGAGCTGCTGCTTTTCTTCTTCACTCTGGCCTGAAGACAAAGACCATTGATCCGGATTATTGATCAGATGATTCATTGATTCTGCAGTGAAACGTTCAAGTTTGTGCAGATTTCCTGCTCTTTGTCACTTGCAGCCCATAAATCAACCAAAACCCAGACAGACTTTCTAATTCATTTGAAAGCCTGATGCTTAGCCTTGTCCATCCTAATCGTAAAAATGGAAAAACAGTTTTATTGGTTATCATCTATCGTCCACCTGGGGCCTTAAACAGAGTTTCTGTCTTATTTAGTACTCAGCTCAGATAAAATAATTATTGTGAGTGATTTTAACATCCATGTAGGCGCTAAAAATGACAGCCGCCACACAGCATTTAATCTCTTATTAGACTCAACTGGCTTTTCTCAACATGTAAAAGAACCCACCCACCACTTTAATCACACTCTACATCTCGCCATAACACTAGATTTACTAACCCTGCGCAAATATGCGGAAATTCCCTGAGCCCAACACCGACTAGAATTACTGACTTTTTATTTTCTGGTACAAGTCCCGAGGAGTTATTCAGCCCTGCTGAGATTTTCCCAGGTCGTCAGCTCGATTCTCCTCCTGCTTTTGTTGTGCAAACTACCCATCATCTTTGAGTCCTGGCACATTTGTATTTGTTTACTCAGAGTAGCTCAGATCCAAGGCAGGCCAAACACCCCGGCAGCTCCACCCACCTCCTCTGCTGTCCAGAAGAGGACCTCTGACTTCTTGTACATCTCGCAGATGTGGCGGTACGACATCCAAGGGAATATGACGAAGTGGCGGGGTTCTCCTTCAGGGAGCTCCTGCTCCTTACATACAAGTTCTAGAAGCTCATCTTTCCAAGCTCCTTAGACTACGATGACAGAGAACATTCACAGACAAAATATTCAATACAACTTCTCAACAACAAAGGGACATCTTTTCACACACACACACACACACACACACACACTAAACATTAAAATGTTCTATACCTGGTACATTGTCGACGGACAACCTCAAAAAATGACGACGTGGCGGGGTTCTCCTTCAGGAGCTCCTGCTCCTCACATACAAGTTCTAGAAGCTCATCTTTCCAAGCTCCTTAGACTACGATGACAGAGAACATTCACAGACAAAATATTCAACACAACTTATCAACAACAAAGGGACATCTTCTCACACACACACACACACACTAAACATTAAAATGTTCTATACCTGGTACTTTAACGATGAACAACCTCAAAAAAACAACAAAAAAAAACAGGTTTCTCCATGCCCCTCGTGTCAGAGTCTGTGGATAAGAAAAAAAAAAAAAAAGAAATTCAGAGACCCTCTGAGTGGGGAGCCCATAATCTGGCGAAGCGCTCAAGAAATTCGCACAGGTGCCCGCTAACTGCAAAGAAGTCCGCAAAATGCTCAAGATGCCCGCACAAAGCGCCGGCTACTTGGCAAGGCTTCGGGCGAAACGCTCAAGATATCTTTGACAGCCGAAGGCTACCCGCAAAAACTTCCGGCGAGGCGCTCAAAACTGCACAGGGTTGCCGGCAAACCCGCAAAGCTACACCCACCTCTTCCGTTGTCCCGGCGTATGCATCAGTCTTCTTGTACATCTCGCAGATGTGGCGGTACGACATCCAAGGGGAAGATGACGACGTGGCCAGGGTTCTCCGTCAGCGAGCTGCTGCTTTTCTTCTTCACTCTGGCCTGAAGACAAAGACCATTGATCCGGATTATTGATCAGATGATTCATTGATTCTGCAGCAGTGATTGATTCTGCAGTGAAACGTTCAAGTTTGTGCAGATTTCCTGCTCTTTGTCACTTGCAGCCCATAAATCAACCAAAAACCCAGACAGACTTTCTAATTCATTTGAAAGCCTGATGCTTAGCCTTGTCCATCCTAATCGTAAAATGGAAAAACAGTTTTATTGGTTATCATCTATCGTCCACCTGGGGCCTTACACAGAGTTTCTGTCTTATTTAGTACTCAGCTCAGATAAAATAATTATTGTGAGTGATTTTAACATCCATGTAGACGCTAAAATGACAGCCGCCACACAGCATTTAATCTCTTATTAGACTCAACTGGCTTTTCTCAACATGTAAAAGAACCCACCCACCACTTTAATCACACTCTACATCTCGCCATAACACTAGATTTACTAACCCTGCGCAAATATGCGGAAATTCCCTGAGCCCAACACCGACTAGAATTACTGACTTTTTATTTTCTGGTACAAGTCCCGAGGAGTTATTCAGCCCTGCTGAGATTTTCCCAGGTCGTCAGCTCGATTCTCCTCCTGCTTTTGTTGTGCAAACTACCCATCATCTTTGAGTCCTGGGGGATGTTCTTCGTACCTCGCTTACTACATCCAAGATCAAATGACACATCCAAGATCAAATCATCGCGCTAACCGTGAGCTCGCTAATTCGGTTCTCCGAACACACCTGTTGTTGACGATTAGTACAGCTGGATGAAGTAATCTGAGATCACTGGGTGACTTAAAAGGGGCTACGCATCGATAGTAGAAACATTGATCGGCAACCCTGTGATTGGTCGGCGAAGATGTGGAAGGAGCGCACTCAGTGTATTACGGCAGCAGAGCAAGAACTCTTGATTTTGGGATATCAGAAGTTTCAGAGTTTAATTAAAACGCAGGGGAACACTGCAAAGGCTGCAAAAGCAAGAGAGAGGGCTGGCAGAAAGTTGCTGACAAATTACACTCGTAAGTGATCCATGACATTACATTATATCATGTGATATTATATTATACCACATTATATTATATTACACCATATCCTCTTCCACATTAGAGCCACAACAGGACCCACTAGAACATGGGAACAAGTAAAAGTGAAATATAGGAATATTCTACAGTATGGTAATATTTATCACTTATATTGCTTTTAGTCTATGACCCTGGAATAATCTGTTTGTTTGTTCATAACAGCAACCCAGAAAAGGGCAGAGCACATAAAGACAGGTGGTGGTCCTGCACCCCTCGTCACACCCCTTTACGTACTGTGCCATTTATTGACATTGTGGGTTTTTTTGTGTGTAGTTTGACATAACACTCCATCACTTTTACCTGTTCCCATGCAGGGGTGACTGAAGCATGCACAGTAAGTTGGGAGATATATATATATATCGATCGAGAGAGAGAGAGAGAGAGAGAGAGAGAGAGAGAGACAGAAGAGTAAATAATACCCTCACGGGAGAATCAATATCTCTCTATGAGCAAACTGTCGCGCTGAGCTAAAGGATCCCGTCTATCCCGCAATCTCACGCTGAATTCTGTAAACCCTCCTTATCAATCTTGCACCTTCCGCAATGGGTTGCTCGGCGTACAAACGGACAGGACATGGCTGCAACAGACTTCCCAACTCCACCTTCGCTTTTGTAGCGTGGTCTCTGATCTTGATTGCACGTAGTAATTTACTATTACTACTCTAAAATATGAATTACATCTGGAATGATCAAATACATGTAATAGAATGATTAATAATACATTTTCCTTTTTTTCTGAAATGACCTGTATGTATCTGTATGAAAGCAATAAAGCATCAAATACTGCATTATCTTTAGTTACATTGATAATATTTATTTATGGTAAAACAGTGGCGAAATATCGCTGTTGCTTTCATATAACTGCAGCGGACATACCTGAGTGGCCGCGATCTAATCCTGTTTACATAAAGTAAACCTGCTCCCGAGCAGGCTTACTCTTACGGATCTGTTGCTATGACAGCAAGTCCCAGATGAGCTTCGGAGAACCGAGCGATCCAAGATCACGCCAAATCGTCAACATTCAAATCCGGCTAACTTACTTAGCGAGGTACGAAGAACAGGCCCCTGGCACATTTGTATTTGTTTACTCAGAGTAGCTCAGATCCAAGGCAGGCCAAACACCCGGCAGCTCCACCCACCTCCTCTGCTGTCCAGAAGAGGACCTCTGACTTCTTGCACATCTGCCAGATGTGGCGGCACGACATCGATGGGGAAGATGACAACGTGACCGGGCTTCTCCTTCAGTGAGCTGCTGCTCTTCTGCTGCAACCGGCAAAGCATCTGGCAAGCCGCTCAAGACATTTCGCCGACGGGCCGGCACCCCGCAAAGCATCTGGCAAGCCGCTCAAGACACCTGCAGGACAAATACCGCCGCAGCTCCTGCTACCACCTCCGCTGTCCAGACTGATCCTTGTACATCTGCCAGATGTGGCGGTACGACATCCAAGGGGAAGATGACGAAGTGGCCGGGGTTCTCCTTCAGGGAGCTCCTGCTCCTTACATACAAGTTCTAGAAGCTCATCTTTCCAAGCTCCTTAGACTACGATGACAGAGAACATTCACAGACAAAATATTCAATACAACTTCTCAACAACAAAGGGACATCTTCACACACACACACACACACACACACACACACACACTAAACATTAAAATGTTCTATACCTGGTACTTTAACGATGAACAACCTCAAAAAAACAACAAAAAAAACAGGTTTCTCCATGCCCCTCGTGTCAGAGTCTGTGGATAAGAAAAAAACAAAAAAAAGAAATTCAGAGACCCCTCTGAGTGGGGAGCCCATAATCTGGCGAAGCGCTCTCAAGAAATTCGCACAGGTGCCCGCTAACTGCAAAGAAGTCGGCAAAATGCTCAAGATGCCCGCACAAAGCGCCGGCTACTTGGCAAGGCTTCGC
The DNA here is from genome assembly GCF_013358895.1 of Oreochromis aureus. Lineage (NCBI taxonomy): Eukaryota > Metazoa > Chordata > Actinopteri > Cichliformes > Cichlidae > Oreochromis > Oreochromis aureus. The sequence continues at coordinate 1,858,198 of NC_052960.1, forward strand.
TAAACGCTCAAGATATCTTTGACAGCCGAAGGCTACCGGCAAAACTTCCGGGCGAGGCGCTCAAAACTGCACAGGGTTGCCGGCAAACCCGGCAAAGCTACACCCACCTCTTCCGTTGTCCCGACGTATGCATCAGTCTTCTTGTACATCTCGCAGATGTGGCGATACGACATCCAAGGGAAGATGACGACGTGGCCAGGGTTCTCCGTCAGCGAGCTGCTGCTTTTCTTCTTCACTCTGGCCTGAAGACAAAGACCATTGATCCGGATTATTGATCAGATGATTCATTGATTCTGCAGTGAAACGTTCAAGTTTGTGCAGATTTCCTGCTCTTTGTCACTTGCAGCCCATAAATCAACCAAAACCCAGACAGACTTTCTAATTCATTTGAAAGCCTGATGCTTAGCCTTGTCCATCCTAATCGTAAAAATGGAAAAACAGTTTTATTGGTTATCATCTATCGTCCACCTGGGGCCTTACACAGAGTTTCTGTCTTATTTAGTACTCAGCTCAGATAAAATAATTATTGTGAGTGATTTTAACATCCATGTAGAGCGCTAAAAATGACAGCCGCCACACAGCATTTAATCTCTTATTAGACTCAACTGGCTTTTCTCAACATGTAAAAGAACCCACCCACCACTTTAATCACACTCTACATCTCGCCATAACACTAGATTTACTAACCCTGCGCAAATATGCGGAAATTCCCTGAGCCCAACACCGACTAGAATTACTGACTTTTTTATTTTCTGGTACAAGTCCCGAGGAGTTATTCAGCCCTGCTGAGATTTTCCCAGGTCGTCAGCTCGATTCTCCTCCTGCTTTTGTTGTGCAAACTACCCATCATCTTTGAGTCCTGGCACATTTGTATTTGTTTACTCAGAGTAGCTCAGATCCAAGGCAGGCCAAACACCCGGCAGCTCCACCCACCTCCTCTGCTGTCCAGAAGAGGACCTCTGACTTCTTGCACATCTGCCAGATGTGGCGGTACGACATCGATGGGGAAGATGACAACGTGACCGGGCTTCTCCTTCAGTGAGCTGCTGCTCTTCTGCTGCAACCGGCAAAGCATCTGGCAAGCCGCTCAAGACACTCGCGACGGGGCGGCACCCGCAAAGCATCTGGCAAGCCGCTCAAGACACCTGCAGGACAAATACCGCCGCAGCTCCTGCTACCACCTCCGCTGTTCAGACTGATCCTTGTACATCTGCCAGATGTGGCGATACGACATCCAAGGGAAGATGACGAAGTGGCGGGTTCTCCTTCAGGGAGCTCCTGCTCCTTACATACAAGTTCTAGAAGCTCATCTTTCCAAGCTCCTTAGACTACGATGACAGAGAACATTCACAGACAAAATATTCAATACAACTTCTCAACAACAAAGGGACATCTTTTCACACACACACACACACACACACACACACACACTAAACATTAAAATGTTCTATACCTGGTACATTGACGACGGACAACCTCAAAAAAATGACGACGTGGCCGGGGTTCTCGTTCAGGGAGCTCCTGCTCCTCACATACAAGTTCTAGAAGCTCATCTTTCCAAGCTCCTTAGACTACGATGACAGAGAACATTCACAGACAAAATATTCAATACAACTTCTCAACAACAAAGGGACATCTTTTCACACACACACACACACACTAAACATTAAAATGTTCTATACCTGGTACATTGTCGACGGACAACCTCAAAAAAATGACGACGTGGCCGGGGTTCTCGTTCAGGGAGCTCCTGCTCCTCACATACAAGTTCTAGAAGCTCATCTTTCCAAGCTCCTTAGACTACGATGACAGAGAACATTCACAGACAAAATATTCAACACAACTTCTCAACAACAAAGGGACATCTTCTCACACACACACACACACTAAACATTAAAATGTTCTATACCTGGTACATTGACGACGGACAACCTCAAAAAAATGACGACGTGGCCGGGGTTCTCCTTCAGGGAGCTCCTGCTCCTCACATACAAGTTCTAGAAGCTCATCTTTCCAAGCTCCTTAGACTACGATGACAGAGAACATTCACAGACAAAATATTCAACACAACTTATCAACAACAAAGGGACATCTTCTCACACACACACACACACTAAACATTAAAATGTTCTATACCTGGTACTTTAACGATGAACAACCTCAAAAAAACAACAAAAAAAACAGGTTTCTCCATGCCCCTCGTGTCAGAGTCTGTGGATAAGAAAAAAACAAAAAAAAGAAATTCAGAGACCCCTCTGAGTGGGGAGCCCATAATCTGGCGAAGCGCTCAAGAAATTCGCACAGGTGCCCGCTAACTGCAAAGAAGTCCGGCAAAATGCTCAAGATGCCCGCACAAAGCGCCGGCTACTTGGCAAGGCTTGGGCGAAACGCTCAAGATATCTTTGACAGCCGAAGGCTACCCGCAAAACTTCCGGGCGAGGCGCTCAAAACTGCACAGGGTTGCCGGCAAACCCGGCAAAGCTACACCCACCTCTTCCGTTGTCCCGACGTATGCATCAGTCTTCTTGTACATCTCGCAGATGTGGCGGTACGACATCCAAGGGGAAGATGACGACGTGGCCAGGGTTCTCCGTCAGCGAGCTGCTGCTTTTCTTCTTCACTCTGGCCTGAAGACAAAGACCATTGATCCGGATTATTGATCAGATGATTCATTGATTCTGCAGCAGTGATTGATTCTGCAGTGAAACGTTCAAGTTTGTGCAGATTTCCTGCTCTTTGTCACTTGCAGCCCATAAATCAACCAAAACCCAGACAGACTTTCTAATTCATTTGAAAGCCTGATGCTTAGCCTTGTCCATCCTAATCGTAAAAATGGAAAAACAGTTTTATTGGTTATCATCTATCGTCCACCTGGGGCCTTACACAGAGTTTCTGTCTTATTTAGTACTCAGCTCAGATAAAATAATTATTGTGAGTGATTTTAACATCCATGTAGACGCTAAAAATGACAGCCGCCACACAGCATTTAATCTCTTATTAGACTCAACTGGCTTTTCTCAACATGTAAAAGAACCCACCCACCACTTTAATCACACTCTACATCTCGCCATAACACTAGATTTACTAACCCTGCGCAAATATGCGGAAATTCCCTGAGCCCAACACCGACTAGAATTACTGACTTTTTATTTTCTGGTACAAGTCCCGAGGAGTTATTCAGCCCTGCTGAGATTTTCCCAGGTCGTCAGCTCGATTCTCCTCCTGCTTTTGTTGTGCAAACTACCCATCATCTTTGAGTCCTGGCACATTTGTATTTGTTTACTCAGAGTAGCTCAGATCCAAGGCAGGCCAAACACCCCGGCAGCTCCACCCACCTCCTCTGCTGTCCAGAAGAGGACCTCTGACTTCTTGCACATCTGCCAGATGTGGCGATACGACATCGATGGGGAAGATGACAACGTGACCGGCTTCTCCTTCAGTGAGCTGCTGCTCTTCTGCTGCAACCGGCAAAGCATCTGGCAAGCCGCTCAAGACACTCGCCGACGGGCCGGCACCCGCAAAGCATCTGGCAAGCCGCTCAAGACACCTGCAGGACAAATACCGCCGCAGCTCCTGCTACCACCTCCGCTGTTCAGACTGATCCTTGTACATCTGCCAGATGTGGCGGTACGACATCCAAGGGAAGATGACGAAGTGGCCGGGTTCTCCTTCAGGGAGCTCCTGCTCCTTACATACAAGTTCTAGAAGCTCATCTTTCCAAGCTCCTTAGACTACGATGACAGAGAACATTCACAGACAAAATATTCAATACAACTTCTCAACAACAAAGGGACATCTTTTCACACACACACACACACACACACACACACACACACACACTAAACATTAAAATGTTCTATACCTGGTACATTGACGACGGACAACCTCAAAAAAAATGACGACGTGGCGGGGTTCTCGTTCAGGAGCTCCTGCTCCTCACATACAAGTTCTAGAAGCTCATCTTTCCAAGCTCCTTAGACTACGATGACAGAGAACATTCACAGACAAAATATTCAATACAACTTCTCAACAACAAAGGGACATCTTCTCACACACACACACACACTAAACATTAAAATGTTCTATACCTGGTACATTGACGACGGACAACCTCAAAAAAAAAATGACGACGTGGCGGGGTTCTCCTTCAGGAGCTCCTGCTCCTCACATACAAGTTCTAGAAGCTCATCTTTCCAAGCTCCTTAGACTACGATGACAGAGAACATTCACAGACAAAATATTCAACACAACTTATCAACAACAAAGGGACATCTTCTCACACACACACACACACACACTAAACATTAAAATGTTCTATACCTGGTACTTTAACGATGAACAACCTCAAAAAAACAAAAAAAAAACAGGTTTCTCCATGCCCCTCGTGTCAGAGTCTGTGGATAAGAAAAAAAAAAAAAGAAATTCAGAGACCCTCTGAGTGGGGAGCCCATAATCTGGCGAAGCGCTCAAGAAATTCGCGCACAGGTGCCCGCTAACTGCAAAGAAGTCCGGCAAAATGCTCAAGATGCCCGCACAAAGCGCCGGCTACTTGGCAAGGCTTCGGGTAAACGCTCAAGATATCTTTGACAGCCGAAGGCTACCCGGCAAAACTTCCGGGCGAGGCGCTCAAAACTGCACAGGGTTGCCGGCAAACCCGGCAAAGCTACACCCACCTCTTCCGTTGTCCCGACGTATGCATCAGTCTTCTTGTACATCTCGCAGATGTGGCGATACGACATCCAAGGGGAAGATGACGACGTGGCCAGGGTTCTCCGTCAGCGAGCTGCTGCTTTTCTTCTTCACTCTGGCCTGAAGACAAAGACCATTGATCCGGATTATTGATCAGATGATTCATTGATTCTGCAGCAGTGATTGATTCTGCAGTGAAACGTTCAAGTTTGTGCAGATTTCCTGCTCTTTGTCACTTGCAGCCCATAAATCAACCAAAACCCAGACAGACTTTCTAATTCATTTGAAAGCCTGATGCTTAGCCTTGTCCATCCTAATCGTAAAAATGGAAAAACAGTTTTATTGGTTATCATCTATCGTCCACCTGGGGCCTTACACAGAGTTTCTGTCTTATTTAGTACTCAGCTCAGATAAAATAATTATTGTGAGTGATTTTAACATCCATGTAGACGCTAAAAATGACAGCCGCCACACAGCATTTAATCTCTTATTAGACTCAACTGGCTTTTCTCAACATGTAAAAGAACCCACCCACCACTTTAATCACACTCTACATCTCGCCATAACACTAGATTTACTAACCCCTGCGCAAATATGCGGAAATTCCCTGAGCCCAACACCGACTAGAATTACTGACTTTTTATTTTCTGGTACAAGTCCCGAGGAGTTATTCAGCCCTGCTGAGATTTTCCCAGGTCGTCAGCTCGATTCTCCTCCTGCTTTTGTTGTGCAAACTACCCATCATCTTTGAGTCCTGGGGATGTTCTTCGTACCTCGCTTACTACATCCAAGATCAAATGACACATCCAAGATCAAATCATCGCGCTAACCGTGAGCTCGCTAATTCGGTTCTCCGAACACACCTGTTGTTGACGATTAGTACAGCTGGATGAAGTAATCTGAGATCACTGGGTGACTTAAAGGGGCTACGATCGATAGTAGAAACATTGATCGGCAACCCTGTGATTGGTCGGCGAAGATGTGGAAGGAGCGCACTCAGTGTATTACGGCAGCAGAGCAAGAACTCTTGATTTTGGGATATCAGAAGTTTCAGAGTTTAATTAAAACGCAGGGGAACACTGCAAAGGCTGCAAAAGCAAGGAGAGAGGGCTGGCAGAAAGTTGCTGACAAATTACACTCGTAAGTGATCCATGACATTACATTATATCATGTGATATTATATTATACCACATTATATTATATTACACCATATCCTCTTCCACATTAGAGCCACAACAGGACCCACTAGAACATGGGAACAAGTAAAAGTGAAATATAGGAATATTCTACAGTATGGTAATATTTATCACTTATATTGCTTTTAGTCTATGACCCTGGAATAATCTGTTTGTTTGTTCATAACAGCAACCCAGAAAAGGGCAGAGCACATAAAGACAGGTGGTGGTCCTGCACCCCTCGTCACACCCCTTTACGTACTGTGCCATTTATTGACATTGTGGGTTTTTGTGTGTAGTTTGACATAACACTCCATCACTTTTACCTGTTCCCATGCAAGGGGTGACTGAAGCATGCACAGTAAGTTGGGAGATATATATATATATCGATCGAGAGAGAGAGAGACAGAAGAGTAAATAATACCCTCACGGGAGAATCAATATCTCTATGAGCAAACTGTCGCGCTGAGCTAAAGGATCCCGTCTATCCCGCAATCACGCTGAATTCTGTAAACCCTCCTTATCAATCTTGCACCTTCCGCAATGGGTTGCTCGCGTACAAACGGACAGGACATGGCTGCAACAGACTTCCCAACTCCACCTTCGCTTTTGTAGCGTGGTCTCTGATCTTGATTGCACGTAGTAATTTACTATTACTACTCTAAAATATGAATTACATCTGGAATGATCAAATACATGTAATAGAATGATTAATAATACATTTTCCTTTTTTTCTGAAATGACCTGTATGTATCTGTATGAAAGCAATAAAGCATCAAATACTGCATTATCTTTAGTTACATTGATAATATTTATTTATGGTAAAACAGTGGCGAAATATCGCTGTTGCTTTCATATAACTGCAGCGGACATACCTGAGTGGTCGCGATCTAATCCTGTTTACATAAAGTAAACCTGCTCCCGAGCAGGCTTACTCTTACGGATCTGTTGCTATGACAGCAAGTCCCAGATGAGCTTCGGAGAACCGAAGCGATCCAAGATCACGCCAAATCGTCAACATTCAAATCCGGCTAACTTACTTAGCGAGGTACGAAGAACAGGCCCCTGGCACATTTGTATTTGTTTACTCAGAGTAGCTCAGATCCAAGGCAGGCCAAACACCCCGGCAGCTCCACCCACCTCCTCTGCTGTCCAGAAGAGGACCTCTGACTTCTTGCACATCTGCCAGATGTGGCGATACGACATCGATGGGGAAGATGACAACGTGACCGGGCTTCTCCTTCAGTGAGCTGCTGCTCTTCTGCTGCAACCGGCAAAGCATCTGGCAAGCCGCTCAAGACACTCGCACGGGCCGGCACCGCCAAAGCATCTGGCAAGCCGCTCAAGACACCTGCAGGACAAATACCGCCGCAGCTCCTGCTACCACCTCCGCTGTCCAGACTGATCCTTGTACATCTGCCAGATGTGGCGGCACGACATCCAAGGGAAGATGACGAAGTGGCGGGGTTCTCCTTCAGGGAGCTCCTGCTCCTTACATACAAGTTCTAGAAGCTCATCTTTCCAAGCTCCTTAGACTACGATGACAGAGAACATTCACAGACAAAATATTCAATACAACTTCTCAACAACAAAGGGACATCTTCTCACACACACACACACACACACACACACACACACACACACACACACACACTAAACATTAAAATGTTCTATACCTGGTACTTTAACGATGAACAACCTCAAAAACAACAAAAAAAACAGGTTTCTCCATGCCCCTCGTGTCAGAGTCTGTGGATAAAAAAAAAAAAAAAAGAAATTCAGAGACCCTCTGAGTGGGGAGCCCATAATCTGGCTGAAGCGCTCAAGAAATTCGCACAGGTGCCCGCTAACTGCAAAGAAGTCCGCAAAATGCTCAAGATGCCCGCACAAAGCGCCGGCTACTTGGCAAGGCTTCGCTTAAACGCTCAAGATATCTTTGACAGCCGAAGGCTACCGGCAAAACTTCTTCGGCGAGGCGCTCAAAACTGCACAGGGTTGCCGGCAAACCCGCAAAGCTACACCCACCTCTTCCGTTGTCCCGGCGTATGCATCAGTCTTCTTGTACATCTCGCAGATGTGGCGGTACGACATCCAAGGGAAGATGACGACGTGGCCAGGGTTCTCCGTCAGCGAGCTGCTGCTTTTCTTCTTCACTCTGGCCTGAAGACAAAGACCATTGATCCGGATTATTGATCAGATGATTCATTGATTCTGCAGTGAAACGTTCAAGTTTGTGCAGATTTCCTGCTCTTTGTCACTTGCAGCCCATAAATCAACCAAAAACCCAGACAGACTTTCTAATTCATTTGAAAGCCTGATGCTTAGCCTTGTCCATCCTAATCGTAAAATGGAAAAACAGTTTTATTGGTTATCATCTATCGTCCACCTGGGGCCTTACACAGAGTTTCTGTCTTATTTAGTACTCAGCTCAGATAAAATAATTATTGTGAGTGATTTTAACATCCATGTAGACGCTAAAAATGACAGCCGCCACACAGCATTTAATCTCTTATTAGACTCAACTGGCTTTTCTCAACATGTAAAAGAACCCACCCACCACTTTAATCACACTCTACATCTCGCCATAACACTAGATTTACTAACCCTGCGCAAATATGCGGAAATTCCTGAGCCCAACACCGACTAGAATTACTGACTTTTTTATTTTCTGGTACAAGTCCCGAGGAGTTATTCAGCCCTGCTGAGATTTTCCCAGGTCGTCAGCTCGATTCTCCTCCTGCTTTTGTTGTGCAAACTACCCATCATCTTTGAGTCCTGGCACATTTGTATTTGTTTACTCAGAGTAGCTCAGATCCAAGGCAGGCCAAACACCCCGGCAGCTCCACCCACCTCCTCTGCTGTCCAGAAGAGGACCTCTGACTTCTTGCACATCTGCCAGATGTGGCGGTACGACATCGATGGGGAAGATGACAACGTGACGGGCTTCTCCTTCAGTGAGCTGCTGCTCTTCTGCTGCAACCGGCAAAGCATCTGGCAAGCCGCTCAAGACACTCGCGCACGGGCCGGCACCGCAAAGCATCTGGCAAGCCGCTCAAGACACCTGCAGGACAAATACCGCCGCAGCTCCTGCTACCACCTCCGCTGTTCAGACTGATCCTTGTACATCTGCCAGATGTGGCGGTACGACATCCAAGGGAAGATGACGAAGTGGCGGGGTTCTCCTTCAGGGAGCTCCTGCTCCTTACATACAAGTTCTAGAAGCTCATCTTTCCAAGCTCCTTAGACTACGATGACAGAGAACATTCACAGACAAAATATTCAATACAACTTCTCAACAACAAAGGGACATCTTTTCACACACACACACACACACACACACACACACACACTAAACATTAAAATGTTCTATACCTGGTACATTGACGACGGACAACCAAAAAAAATGACGACGTGGCGGGGTTCTCGTTCAGGGAGCTCCTGCTCCTCACATACAAGTTCTAGAAGCTCATCTTTCCAAGCTCCTTAGACTACGATGACAGAGAACATTCACAGACAAAATATTCAATACAACTTCTCAACAACAAAGGACATCTTCACACACACACACACACACTAAACATTAAAATGTTCTATACCTGGTACATTGTCGACGGACAACCCAAAAAAAAATGACGACGTGGCCGGGTTCTCGTTCAGGAGCTCCTGCTCCTCACATACAAGTTCTAGAAGCTCATCTTTCCAAGCTCCTTAGACTACGATGACAGAGAACATTCACAGACAAAATATTCAACACAACTTCTCAACAACAAAGGGACATCTTCTCACACACACACACACACTAAACATTAAAATGTTCTATACCTGGTACATTGACGACGGACAACCTCAAAAAAAAATGACGACGCGTGGCGGGGTTCTCCTTCAGGGAGCTCCTGCTCCTCACATACAAGTTCTAGAAGCTCATCTTTCCAAGCTCCTTAGACTACGATGACAGAGAACATTCACAGACAAAATATTCAACACAACTTATCAACAACAAAGGGACATCTTCTCACACACACACACACACTAAACATTAAAATGTTCTATACCTGGTACTTTAACGATGAACAACCTCAAAAAAACAACAAAAAAAACAGGTTTCTCCATGCCCCTCGTGTCAGAGTCTGTGGATAAGAAAAAAACAAAAAAAAGAAATTCAGAGACCCCTCTGAGTGGGGAGCCCATAATCTGGCGAAGCGCTCAAGAAATTCGCACAGGTGCCCGCTAACTGCAAAGAAGTCCGGCAAAATGCTCAAGATGCCCGCACAAAGCGCCGGCTACTTGGCAAGGCTTCGGGCGAAACGCTCAAGATATCTTTGACAGCCGAAGGCTACCCGGCAAAAACTTCCGGGCGAGGCGCTCAAAACTGCACAGGGTTGCCGGCAAACCCGGCAAAGCTACACCCACCTCTTCCGTTGTCCCGACGTATGCATCAGTCTTCTTGTACATCTCGCAGATGTGGCGGTACGACATCCAAGGGGAAGATGACGACGTGGCCAGGGTTCTCCGTCAGCGAGCTGCTGCTTTTCTTCTTCACTCTGGCCTGAAGACAAAGACCATTGATCCGGATTATTGATCAGATGATTCATTGATTCTGCAGCAGTGATTGATTCTGCAGTGAAACGTTCAAGTTTGTGCAGATTTCCTGCTCTTTGTCACTTGCAGCCCATAAATCAACCAAAAACCCAGACAGACTTTCTAATTCATTTGAAAGCCTGATGCTTAGCCTTGTCCATCCTAATCGTAAAAATGGAAAAACAGTTTTATTGGTTATCATCTATCGTCCACCTGGGGCCTTACACAGAGTTTCTGTCTTATTTAGTACTCAGCTCAGATAAAATAATTATTGTGAGTGATTTTAACATCCATGTAGACGCTAAAAATGACAGCCGCCACACAGCATTTAATCTCTTATTAGACTCAACTGGCTTTTCTCAACATGTAAAAGAACCCACCCACCACTTTAATCACACTCTACATCTCGCCATAACACTAGATTTACTAACCCTGCGCAAATATGCGGAAATTCCCTGAGCCCAACACCGACTAGAATTACTGACTTTTTTATTTTCTGGTACAAGTCCCGAGGAGTTATTCAGCCCTGCTGAGATTTTCCCAGGTCGTCAGCTCGATTCTCCTCCTGCTTTTGTTGTGCAAACTACCCATCATCTTTGAGTCCTGGCACATTTGTATTTGTTTACTCAGAGTAGCTCAGATCCAAGGCAGGCCAAACACCCCGGCAGCTCCACCCACCTCCTCTGCTGTCCAGAAGAGGACCTCTGACTTCTTGCACATCTGCCAGATGTGGCGGTACGACATCGATGGGGAAGATGACAACGTGACCGGGCTTCTCCTTCAGTGAGCTGCTGCTCTTCTGCTGCAACCGGCAAAGCATCTGGCAAGCCGCTCAAGACACTTTCAGACGGGGCCGGCACCCGCAAAGCATCTGGCAAGCCGCTCAAGACACCTGCAGGACAAATACCGCCGCAGCTCCTGCTACCACCTCCGCTGTTCAGACTGATCCTTGTACATCTGCCAGATGTGGCGATACGACATCCAAGGGAAGATGACGAAGTGGCGGGGTTCTCCTTCAGGGAGCTCCTGCTCCTTACATACAAGTTCTAGAAGCTCATCTTTCCAAGCTCCTTAGACTACGATGACAGAGAACATTCACAGACAAAATATTCAATACAACTTCTCAACAACAAAGGGACATCTTTTCACACACACACACACACACACACACACACACACACACACACACTAAACATTAAAATGTTCTATACCTGGTACATTGACGACGGACAACCTCAAAAAAATGACGACGTGGCGGGGTTCTCGTTCAGGAGCTCCTGCTCCTCACATACAAGTTCTAGAAGCTCATCTTTCCAAGCTCCTTAGACTACGATGACAGAGAACATTCACAGACAAAATATTCAATACAACTTCTCAACAACAAAGGGACATCTTCTCACACACACACACACTAAACATTAAAATGTTCTATACCTGGTACATTGACGACGGACAACCTCAAAAAAATGACGACGTGGCGGGGTTCTCCTTCAGGAGCTCCTGCTCCTCACATACAAGTTCTAGAAGCTCATCTTTCCAAGCTCCTTAGACTACGATGACAGAGAACATTCACAGACAAAATATTCAACACAACTTATCAACAACAAAGGGACATCTTCTCACACACACACACACACACACTAAACATTAAAATGTTCTATACCTGGTACTTTAACGATGAACAACCTCAAAAAAAACAACAAAAAAACAGGTTTCTCCATGCCCCTCGTGTCAGAGTCTGTGGATAAGAAAAAAAAAAAAAAAGAAATTCAGAGACCCCTCTGAGTGGGGAGCCCATAATCTGGCGAAGCGCTCAAGAAATTCGCACAGGTGCCCGCTAACTGCAAAGAAGTCCGGCAAAATGCTCAAGATGCCCGCACAAAGCGCCGGCTACTTGGCAAGGCTTTCGGGCGAAACGCTCAAGATATCTTTGACAGCGAAGGCTACCCGGCAAAACTTCCGGGCGAGGCGCTCAAAACTGCACAGGGTTGCCGGCAAACCCGCAAAGCTACACCCACCTCTTCCGTTGTCCCGGACGTATGCATCAGTCTTCTTGTACATCTCGCAGATGTGGCGATACGACATCCAAGGGAAGATGACGACGTGGCCAGGGTTCTCCGTCAGCGAGCTGCTGCTTTTCTTCTTCACTCTGGCCTGAAGACAAAGACCATTGATCCGGATTATTGATCAGATGATTCATTGATTCTGCAGCAGTGATTGATTCTGCAGTGAAACGTTCAAGTTTGTGCAGATTTCCTGCTCTTTGTCACTTGCAGCCCATAAATCAACCAAAACCCAGACAGACTTTCTAATTCATTTGAAAGCCTGATGCTTAGCCTTGTCCATCCTAATCGTAAAAATGGAAAAACAGTTTTATTGGTTATCATCTATCGTCCACCTGGGGCCTTACACAGAGTTTCTGTCTTATTTAGTACTCAGCTCAGATAAAATAATTATTGTGAGTGATTTTAACATCCATGTAGACGCTAAAAATGACAGCCGCCACACAGCATTTAATCTCTTATTAGACTCAACTGGCTTTTCTCAACATGTAAAAGAACCCACCCACCACTTTAATCACACTCTACATCTCGCCATAACACTAGATTTACTAACCCTGCGCAAATATGCGGAAATTCCCTGAGCCCAACACCGACTAGAATTACTGACTTTTTATTTTCTGGTACAAGTCCCGAGGAGTTATTCAGCCCTGCTGAGATTTTCCCAGGTCGTCAGCTCGATTCTCCTCCTGCTTTTGTTGTGCAAACTACCCATCATCTTTGAGTCCTGGGGATGTTCTTCGTACTCGCTTACTACATCCAAGATCAAATGACACATCCAAGATCAAATCATCGCGCTAACCGTGAGCTCGCTAATTCGGTTCTCCCGAACACACCTGTTGTTGACGATTAGTACAGCTGGATGAAGTAATCTGAGATCACTGGGTGACTTAAAAGGGGCTACGCATCGATAGTAGAAACATTGATCGGCAACCCTGTGATTGGTCGGCGAAGATGTGGAAGGAGCGCACTCAGTGTATTACGGCAGCAGAGCAAGAACTCTTGATTTTGGGATATCAGAAGTTTCAGAGTTTAATTAAAACGCAGGGGAACACTGCAAAGGCTGCAAAAGCAAGGAGAGAGGGCTGGCAGAAAGTTGCTGACAAATTACACTCGTAAGTGATCCATGACATTACATTATATCATGTGATATTATATTATACCACATTATATTATATTACACCATATCCTCTTCCACATTAGAGCCACAACAGGACCCACTAGAACATGGGAACAAGTAAAAGTGAAATATAGGAATATTCTACAGTATGGTAATATTTATCACTTATATTGCTTTTAGTCTATGACCCTGGAATAATCTGTTTGTTTGTTCATAACAGCAACCCAGAAAAGGGCAGAGCACATAAAGACAGGTGGTGGTCCTGCACCCCTCGTCACACCCCTTTACGTACTGTGCCATTTATTGACATTGTGGGTTTTTTGTGTGTAGTTTGACATAACACTCCATCACTTTTACCTGTTCCCATGCAAGGGGTGACTGAAGCATGCACAGTAAGTTGGGAGATATATATATATATCGATCGAGAGAGAGAGAGACAGAAGAGTAAATAATACCCTCACGGGAGAATCAATATCTCTATGAGCAAACTGTCGCGCTGAGCTAAAGGATCCCGTCTATCCCGCAATCTACGCTGAATTCTGTAAACCCTCCTTATCAATCTTGCACCTTCCGCAATGGGTTGCTCGCGTACAAACGGACAGGACATGGCTGCAACAGACTTCCCAACTCCACCTTCGCTTTTGTAGCGTGGTCTCTGATCTTGATTGCACGTAGTAATTTACTATTACTACTCTAAAATATGAATTACATCTGGAATGATCAAATACATGTAATAGAATGATTAATAATACATTTTCCTTTTTTTCTGAAATGACCTGTATGTATCTGTGTATGAAAGCAATAAAGCATCAAATACTGCATTATCTTTAGTTACATTGATAATATTTATTTATGGTAAAACAGTGGCGAAATATCGCTGTTGCTTTCATATAACTGCAGCGGACATACCTGAGTGGCGCGATCTAATCCTGTTTACATAAAGTAAACCTGCTCCCGAGCAGGCTTACTCTTACGGATCTGTTGCTATGACAGCAAGTCCCAGATGAGCTTCGGAGAACCGAGCGATCCAAGATCACGCCAAATCGTCAACATTCAAACCGGCTAACTTACTTAGCGAGGTACGAAGAACAGGCCCCTGGCACATTTGTATTTGTTTACTCAGAGTAGCTCAGATCCAAGGCAGGCCAAACACCCGGCAGCTCCACCCACCTCCTCTGCTGTCCAGAAGAGGACCTCTGACTTCTTGCACATCTGCCAGATGTGGCGGCACGACATCGATGGGGAAGATGACAACGTGACCGGGCTTCTCCTTCAGTGAGCTGCTGCTCTTCTGCTGCAACCGGCAAAGCATCTGGCAAGCCGCTCAAGACACTCATGACGGGCCGGCACCGCAAAGCATCTGGCAAGCCGCTCAAGACACCTGCAGGACAAATACCGCCGCAGCTCCTGCTACCACCTCCGCTGTCCAGACTGATCCTTGTACATCTGCCAGATGTGGCGGCACGACATCCAAGGGAAGATGACGAAGTGGCGGGGTTCTCCTTCAGGGAGCTCCTGCTCCTTACATACAAGTTCTAGAAGCTCATCTTTCCAAGCTCCTTAGACTACGATGACAGAGAACATTCACAGACAAAATATTCAATACAACTTCTCAACAACAAAGGGACATCTTCACACACACACACACACACACACACACACACACACACACACACACACTAAACATTAAAATGTTCTATACCTGGTACTTTAACGATGAACAACCTCAAAAAACAACAAAAAAAACAGGTTTCTCCATGCCCCTCGTGTCAGAGTCTGTGGATAAGAAAAAACAAAAAAAGAAATTCAGAGACCCCTCTGAGTGGGGAGCCCATAATCTGGCGGCGCTCAAGAAATTCGCACAGGTGCCCGCTAACTGCAAAGAAGTCCGGCAAAATGCTCAAGATGCCCGCACAAAGCGCCGGCTACTTGGCAAGGCAGGCTTAAACGCTCAAGATATCTTTGACAGCCGAAGGCTACCCGCAAAAACTTCCGGGCGAGGCGCTCAAAACTGCACAGGGTTGCCGGCAAACCCGGCAAAGCTACACCCACCTCTTCCGTTGTCCCGACGTATGCATCAGTCTTCTTGTACATCTCGCAGATGTGGCGGTACGACATCCAAGGGAAGATGACGACGTGGCCAGGGTTCTCCGTCAGCGAGCTGCTGCTTTTCTTCTTCACTCTGGCCTGAAGACAAAGACCATTGATCCGGATTATTGATCAGATGATTCATTGATTCTGCAGTGAAACGTTCAAGTTTGTGCAGATTTCCTGCTCTTTGTCACTTGCAGCCCATAAATCAACCAAAACCCAGACAGACTTTCTAATTCATTTGAAAGCCTGATGCTTAGCCTTGTCCATCCTAATCGTAAAAATGGAAAAACAGTTTTATTGGTTATCATCTATCGTCCACCTGGGGCCTTACACAGAGTTTCTGTCTTATTTAGTACTCAGCTCAGATAAAATAATTATTGTGAGTGATTTTAACATCCATGTAGACGCTAAAAATGACAGCCGCCACACAGCATTTAATCTCTTATTAGACTCAACTGGCTTTTCTCAACATGTAAAAGAACCCACCCACCACTTTAATCACACTCTACATCTCGCCATAACACTAGATTTACTAACCCTGCGCAAATATGCGGAAATTCCCTGAGCCCAACACCGACTAGAATTACTGACTTTTTATTTTCTGGTACAAGTCCCGAGGAGTTATTCAGCCCTGCTGAGATTTTCCCAGGTCGTCAGCTCGATTCTCCTCCTGCTTTTGTTGTGCAAACTACCCATCATCTTTGAGTCCTGGCACATTTGTATTTGTTTACTCAGAGTAGCTCAGATCCAAGGCAGGCCAAACACCCCGGCAGCTCCACCCACCTCCTCTGCTGTCCAGAAGAGGACCTCTGACTTCTTGCACATCTGCCAGATGTGGCGGTACGACATCGATGGGGAAGATGACAACGTGACCGGCTTCTCCTTCAGTGAGCTGCTGCTCTTCTGCTGCAACCGGCAAAGCATCTGGCAAGCCGCTCAAGACACTCGCACGACGGGCGGCACCGCAAAGCATCTGGCAAGCCGCTCAAGACACCTGCAGGACAAATACCGCCGCAGCTCCTGCTACCACCTCCGCTGTTCAGACTGATCCTTGTACATCTGCCAGATGTGGCGGTACGACATCCAAGGGAAGATGACGAAGTGGCGGGTTCTCCTTCAGGGAGCTCCTGCTCCTTACATACAAGTTCTAGAAGCTCATCTTTCCAAGCTCCTTAGACTACGATGACAGAGAACATTCACAGACAAAATATTCAATACAACTTCTCAACAACAAAGGGACATCTTTTCACACACACACACACACACACACACACACACACTAAACATTAAAATGTTCTATACCTGGTACATTGACGACGGACAACCTCAAAAAAAATGACGACGTGGGCGGGTTCTCGTTCAGGAGCTCCTGCTCCTCACATACAAGTTCTAGAAGCTCATCTTTCCAAGCTCCTTAGACTACGATGACAGAGAACATTCACAGACAAAATATTCAATACAACTTCTCAACAACAAAGGGACATCTTTTCACACACACACACACACACTAAACATTAAAATGTTCTATACCTGGTACATTGTCGACGGACAACCTCAAAAAAATGACGACGTGGCGGGGTTCTCGTTCAGGAGCTCCTGCTCCTCACATACAAGTTCTAGAAGCTCATCTTTCCAAGCTCCTTAGACTACGATGACAGAGAACATTCACAGACAAAATATTCAACACAACTTCTCAACAACAAAGGGACATCTTCTCACACACACACACACACTAAACATTAAAATGTTCTATACCTGGTACATTGACGACGGACAACCTCAAAAAAAATGACGACGTGGGCGGGTTCTCCTTCAGGAGCTCCTGCTCCTCACATACAAGTTCTAGAAGCTCATCTTTCCAAGCTCCTTAGACTACGATGACAGAGAACATTCACAGACAAAATATTCAACACAACTTATCAACAACAAAGGGACATCTTCTCACACACACACACACACTAAACATTAAAATGTTCTATACCTGGTACTTTAACGATGAACAACCTCAAAAAACAACAAAAAAAACAGGTTTCTCCATGCCCCTCGTGTCAGAGTCTGTGGATAAGAAAAAAAAAAAAAGAAATTCAGAGACCCTCTGAGTGGGGAGCCCATAATCTGGCGAAGCGCTCAAGAAATTCGCACAGGTGCCCGCTAACTGCAAAGAAGTCCGCAAAATGCTCAAGATGCCCGCACAAAGCGCCGGCTACTTGGCAAGGCTTGGGCGAAACGCTCAAGATATCTTTGACAGCCGAAGGCTACCCGGCAAAACTTCCGGCGAGGCGCTCAAAACTGCACAGGGTTGCCGGCAAACCCGGCAAAGCTACACCCACCTCTTCCGTTGTCCCGACGTATGCATCAGTCTTCTTGTACATCTCGCAGATGTGGCGGTACGACATCCAAGGGGAAGATGACGACGTGGCCAGGGTTCTCCGTCAGCGAGCTGCTGCTTTTCTTCTTCACTCTGGCCTGAAGACAAAGACCATTGATCCGGATTATTGATCAGATGATTCATTGATTCTGCAGCAGTGATTGATTCTGCAGTGAAACGTTCAAGTTTGTGCAGATTTCCTGCTCTTTGTCACTTGCAGCCCATAAATCAACCAAAAACCCAGACAGACTTTCTAATTCATTTGAAAGCCTGATGCTTAGCCTTGTCCATCCTAATCGTAAAAATGGAAAAACAGTTTTATTGGTTATCATCTATCGTCCACCTGGGGCCTTACACAGAGTTTCTGTCTTATTTAGTACTCAGCTCAGATAAAATAATTATTGTGAGTGATTTTAACATCCATGTAGACGCTAAAATGACAGCCGCCACACAGCATTTAATCTCTTATTAGACTCAACTGGCTTTTCTCAACATGTAAAAGAACCCACCCACCACTTTAATCACACTCTACATCTCGCCATAACACTAGATTTACTAACCCTGCGCAAATATGCGGAAATTCCCTGAGCCCAACACCGACTAGAATTACTGACTTTTTATTTTCTGGTACAAGTCCCGAGGAGTTATTCAGCCCTGCTGAGATTTTCCCAGGTCGTCAGCTCGATTCTCCTCCTGCTTTTGTTGTGCAAACTACCCATCATCTTTGAGTCCTGGGGATGTTCTTCGTACTCGCTTACTACATCCAAGATCAAATGACACATCCAAGATCAAATCATCGCGCTAACCGTGAGCTCGCTAATTCGGTTCTCCGAACACACCTGTTGTTGACGATTAGTACAGCTGGATGAAGTAATCTGAGATCACTGGGTGACTTAAAAGGGGCTACGATCGATAGTAGAAACATTGATCGGCAACCCTGTGATTGGTCGGCGAAGATGTGGAAGGAGCGCACTCAGTGTATTACGGCAGCAGAGCAAGAACTCTTGATTTTGGGATATCAGAAGTTTCAGAGTTTAATTAAAACGCAGGGGAACACTGCAAAGGCTGCAAAAGCAAGAGAGAGGGCTGGCAGAAAGTTGCTGACAAATTACACTCGTAAGTGATCCATGACATTACATTATATCATGTGATATTATATTATACCACATTATATTATATTACACCATATCCTCTTCCACATTAGAGCCACAACAGGACCCACTAGAACATGGGAACAAGTAAAAGTGAAATATAGGAATATTCTACAGTATGGTAATATTTATCACTTATATTGCTTTTTAGTCTATGACCCTGGAATAATCTGTTTGTTTGTTCATAACAGCAACCCAGAAAAGGGCAGAGCACATAAAGACAGGTGGTGGTCCTGCACCCCTCGTCACACCCCTTTACGTACTGTGCCATTTATTGACATTGTGGGTTTTTGTGTGTAGTTTGACATAACACTCCATCACTTTTACCTGTTCCCATGCAAGGGGTGACTGAAGCATGCACAGTAAGTTGGGAGATATATATATATCGATCGAGAGAGAGAGAGAGAGAGAGAGAGAGAGAGAGAGACAGAAGAGTAAATAATACCCTCACGGAGAATCAATATCTCTATGAGCAAACTGTCGCGCTGAGCTAAAGGATCCCGTCTATCCCGCAATCTACGCTGAATTCTGTAAACCCTCCTTATCAATCTTGCACCTTCCGCAATGGGTTGCTCGCGTACAAACGGACAGGACATGGCTGCAACAGACTTCCCAACTCCACCTTCGCTTTTGTAGCGTGGTCTCTGATCTTGATTGCACGTAGTAATTTACTATTACTACTCTAAAATATGAATTACATCTGGAATGATCAAATACATGTAATAGAATGATTAATAATACATTTTCCTTTTTTCTGAAATGACCTGTATGTATCTGTATGAAAGCAATAAAGCATCAAATACTGCATTATCTTTAGTTACATTGATAATATTTATTTATGGTAAAACAGTGGCGAAATATCGCTGTTGCTTTCATATAACTGCAGCGGACATACCTGAGTGGCGCGATCTAATCCTGTTTACATAAAGTAAACCTGCTCCCGAGCAGGCTTACTCTTACGGATCTGTTGCTATGACAGCAAGTCCCAGATGAGCGGAGAACCGAACGATCCAAGATCACGCCAAATCGTCAACATTCAAATCCCGCTAACTTACTTAGCGAGGTACGAAGAACAGGCCCCTGGCACATTTGTATTTGTTTACTCAGAGTAGCTCAGATCCAAGGCAGGCCAAACACCCCGGCAGCTCCACCCACCTCCTCTGCTGTCCAGAAGAGGACCTCTGACTTCTTGCACATCTGCCAGATGTGGCGGTACGACATCGATGGGGAAGATGACAACGTGACGGGCTTCTCCTTCAGTGAGCTGCTGCTCTTCTGCTGCAACCGGCAAAGCATCTGGCAAGCCGCTCAAGACACTCGCGACGGGCCGGCACCCGCAAAGCATCTGGCAAGCCGCTCAAGACACCTGCAGGACAAATACCGCCGCAGCTCCTGCTACCACCTCCGCTGTCCAGACTGATCCTTGTACATCTGCCAGATGTGGCGGCACGACATCCAAGGGAAGATGACGAAGTGGCGGGGTTCTCCTTCAGGGAGCTCCTGCTCCTTACATACAAGTTCTAGAAGCTCATCTTTCCAAGCTCCTTAGACTACGATGACAGAGAACATTCACAGACAAAATATTCAATACAACTTCTCAACAACAAAGGGACATCTTCTCACACACACACACACACACACACACACACACTAAACATTAAAATGTTCTATACCTGGTACTTTAACGATGAACAACCTCAAAAAACAACAAAAAAAACAGGTTTCTCCATGCCCCTCGTGTCAGAGTCTGTGGATAAGAAAAAAAAAAAAGAAATTCAGAGACCCTCTGAGTGGGGAGCCCATAATCTGGCGAAGCGCTCAAGAAATTCGCACAGGTGCCCGCTAACTGCAAAGAAGTCCGCAAAATGCTCAAGATGCCCGCACAAAGCGCCGGCTACTTGGCAAGGCTTCGGGCGAAACGCTCAAGATATCTTTGACAGCCGAAGGCTACCCGCAAAACTTCCGGGCGAGGCGCTCAAAACTGCACAGGGTTGCCGGCAAACCCGCAAAGCTACACCCACCTCTTCCGTTGTCCCGACGTATGCATCAGTCTTCTTGTACATCTCGCAGATGTGGCGATACGACATCCAAGGGGAAGATGACGACGTGGCCAGGGTTCTCCGTCAGCGAGCTGCTGCTTTTCTTCTTCACTCTGGCCTGAAGACAAAGACCATTGATCCGGATTATTGATCAGATGATTCATTGATTCTGCAGTGAAACGTTCAAGTTTGTGCAGATTTCCTGCTCTTTGTCACTTGCAGCCCATAAATCAACCAAAAACCCAGACAGACTTTCTAATTCATTTGAAAGCCTGATGCTTAGCCTTGTCCATCCTAATCGTAAAATGGAAAAACAGTTTTATTGGTTATCATCTATCGTCCACCTGGGGCCTTACACAGAGTTTCTGTCTTATTTAGTACTCAGCTCAGATAAAATAATTATTGTGAGTGATTTTAACATCCATGTAGACGCTAAAAATGACAGCCGCCACACAGCATTTAATCTCTTATTAGACTCAACTGGCTTTTCTCAACATGTAAAAGAACCCACCCACCACTTTAATCACACTCTACATCTCGCCATAACACTAGATTTACTAACCCTGCGCAAATATGCGGAAATTCCCTGAGCCCAACACCGACTAGAATTACTGACTTTTTATTTTCTGGTACAAGTCCCGAGGAGTTATTCAGCCCTGCTGAGATTTTCCCAGGTCGTCAGCTCGATTCTCCTCCTGCTTTTGTTGTGCAAACTACCCATCATCTTTGAGTCCTGGCACATTTGTATTTGTTTACTCAGAGTAGCTCAGATCCAAGGCAGGCCAAACACCCCGGCAGCTCCACCCACCTCCTCTGCTGTCCAGAAGAGGACCTCTGACTTCTTGCACATCTGCCAGATGTGGCGGCACGACATCGATGGGGAAGATGACAACGTGACCGGCTTCTCCTTCAGTGAGCTGCTGCTCTTCTGCTGCAACCGGCAAAGCATCTGGCAAGCCGCTCAAGACACTCGCACGGGGCGGCACCGCAAAGCATCTGGCAAGCCGCTCAAGACACCTGCAGGACAAATACCGCCGCAGCTCCTGCTACCACCTCCGCTGTTCAGACTGATCCTTGTACATCTGCCAGATGTGGCGGTACGACATCCAAGGGAAGATGACGAAGTGGCCGGGTTCTCCTTCAGGGAGCTCCTGCTCCTTACATACAAGTTCTAGAAGCTCATCTTTCCAAGCTCCTTAGACTACGATGACAGAGAACATTCACAGACAAAATATTCAATACAACTTCTCAACAACAAAGGGACATCTTTCACACACACACACACACACACACACACACACACACACACACACACACACACACACACTAAACATTAAAATGTTCTATACCTGGTACATTGACGACGGACAACCTCAAAAAAAATGACGACGTGGCCGGGGTTCTCGCTCAGGAGCTCCTGCTCCTCACATACAAGTTCTAGAAGCTCATCTTTCCAAGCTCCTTAGACTACGATGACAGAGAACATTCACAGACAAAATATTCAATACAACTTCTCAACAACAAAGGGACATCTTTCACACACACACACACACACACACTAAACATTAAAATGTTCTATACCTGGTACATTGTCGACGGACAACCTCAAAAAAAATGACGACGTGGCGGGGTTCTCGCTCAGGAGCTCCTGCTCCTCACATACAAGTTCTAGAAGCTCATCTTTCCAAGCTCCTTAGACTACGATGACAGAGAACATTCACAGACAAAATATTCAACACAACTTCTCAACAACAAAGGGACATCTTCTCACACACACACACACACTAAACATTAAAATGTTCTATACCTGGTACATTGACGACGGACAACCTCAAAAAAAAATGACGACGTGGCCGGGTTCTCCTTCAGGAGCTCCTGCTCCTCACATACAAGTTCTAGAAGCTCATCTTTCCAAGCTCCTTAGACTACGATGACAGAGAACATTCACAGACAAAATATTCAACACAACTTATCAACAACAAAGGGACATCTTCTCACACACACACACACACACTAAACATTAAAATGTTCTATACCTGGTACTTTAACGATGAACAACCTCAAAAAAACAACAAAAAACAGGTTTCTCCATGCCCCTCGTGTCAGAGTCTGTGGATAAGAAAAACAAAAAAAGAAATTCAGAGACCCTCTGAGTGGGGAGCCCATAATCTGGCGAAGCGCTCAAGAAATTCGCACAGGTGCCCGCTAACTGCAAAGAAGTCCGCAAAATGCTCAAGATGCCCGCACAAAGCGCCGGCTACTTGGCAAGGCTTCGCGAAACGCTCAAGATATCTTTGACAGCCAAGGCTACCCCGCAAAACTTCCGGGCGAGGCGCTCAAAACTGCACAGGGTTGCCGGCAAACCCGCAAAGCTACACCCACCTCTTCCGTTGTCCCGACGTATGCATCAGTCTTCTTGTACATCTCGCAGATGTGGCGGTACGACATCCAAGGGGAAGATGACGACGTGGCCAGGGTTCTCCGTCAGCGAGCTGCTGCTTTTCTTCTTCACTCTGGCCTGAAGACAAAGACCATTGATCCGGATTATTGATCAGATGATTCATTGATTCTGCAGTGAAACGTTCAAGTTTGTGCAGATTTCCTGCTCTTTGTCACTTGCAGCCCATAAATCAACCAAAACCCAGACAGACTTTCTAATTCATTTGAAAGCCTGATGCTTAGCCTTGTCCATCCTAATCGTAAAAATGGAAAAACAGTTTTATTGGTTATCATCTATCGTCCACCTGGGGCCTTACACAGAGTTTCTGTCTTATTTAGTACTCAGCTCAGATAAAATAATTATTGTGAGTGATTTTAACATCCATGTAGACGCTAAAATGACAGCCGCCACACAGCATTTAATCTCTTATTAGACTCAACTGGCTTTTCTCAACATGTAAAAGAACCCACCCACCACTTTAATCACACTCTACATCTCGCCATAACACTAGATTTACTAACCCCTGCGCAAATATGCGGAAATTCCCTGAGCCCAACACCGACTAGAATTACTGACTTTTTATTTTCTGGTACAAGTCCCGAGGAGTTATTCAGCCCTGCTGAGATTTTCCCAGGTCGTCAGCTCGATTCTCCTCCTGCTTTTGTTGTGCAAACTACCCATCATCTTTGAGTCCTGGGGATGTTCTTCGCACTCGCTTACTACATCCAAGATCAAATGACACATCCAAGATCAAATCATCGCGCTAACCGTGAGCTCGCTAATTCGGTTCTCCGAACACACCTGTTGTTGACGATTAGTACAGCTGGATGAAGTAATCTGAGATCACTGGGTGACTTAAAAGGGGCTACGATCGATAGTAGAAACATTGATCGGCAACCCTGTGATTGGTCGGCGAAGATGTGGAAGGGCGCACTCAGTGTATTACGGCAGCAGAGCAAGAACTCTTGATTTTGGGATATCAGAAGTTTCAGAGTTTAATTAAAACGCAGGGGAACACTGCAAAGGCTGCAAAAGCAAGGAGAGAGGGCTGGCAGAAAGTTGCTGACAAATTACACTCGTAAGTGATCCATGACATTACATTATATCATGTGATATTATATTATACCACATTATATTATATTACACCATATCCTCTTCCACATTAGAGCCACAACAGGACCCACTAGAACATGGGAACAAGTAAAAGTGAAATATAGGAATATTCTACAGTATGGTAATATTTATCACTTATATTGCTTTTTAGTCTATGACCCTGGAATAATCTGTTTGTTTGTTCATAACAGCAACCCAGAAAAGGGCAGAGCACATAAAGACAGGTGGTGGTCCTGCACCCCTCGTCACACACCCTTTACGTACTGTGCCATTTATTGACATTGTGGGTTTTTGTGTGTAGTTTGACATAACACTCCATCACTTTTACCTGTTCCCATGCAAGGGGTGACTGAAGCATGCACAGTAAGTTGGGAGATATATATATATATCGATCGAGAGAGAGAGAGAGAGAGAGAGAGAGAGAGAGAGAGACAGAAGAGTAAATAATACCCTCACGGGAGAATCAATATCTCTCTATGAGCAAACTGTCGCGCTGAGCTAAAGGATCCCGTCTATCCCGCAATCTACGCTGAATTCTGTAAACCCTCCTTATCAATCTTGCACCTTCCGCAATGGGGTTGCTCGTACAAACGGACAGGACATGGCTGCAACAGACTTCCCAACTCCACCTTCGCTTTTGTAGCGTGGTCTCTGATCTTGATTGCACGTAGTAATTTACTATTACTACTCTAAAATATGAATTACATCTGGAATGATCAAATACATGTAATAGAATGATTAATAATACATTTTCCTTTTTTTTCTGAAATGACCTGTATGTATCTGTATGAAAGCAATAAAGCATCAAATACTGCATTATCTTTAGTTACATTGATAATATTTATTTATGGTAAAACAGTGGCGAAATATCGCTGTTGCTTTCATATAACTGCAGCGGACATACCTGAGTGGCCGCGATCTAATCCTGTTTACATAAAGTAAACCTGCTCCCGAGCAGGCTTACTCTTACGGATCTGTTGCTATGACAGCAAGTCCCAGATGAGCTTCGGAGAACCGAACGATCCAAGATCACGCCAAATCGTCAACATTCAAATCCGGCTAACTTACTTAGCGAGGTACGAAGAACAGGCCCCTGGCACATTTGTATTTGTTTACTCAGAGTAGCTCAGATCCAAGGCAGGCCAAACACCCCGGCAGCTCCACCCACCTCCTCTGCTGTCCAGAAGAGGACCTCTGACTTCTTGCACATCTGCCAGATGTGGCGGTACGACATCGATGGGGAAGATGACAACGTGACCGGGCTTCTCCTTCAGTGAGCTGCTGCTCTTCTGCTGCAACCGGCAAAGCATCTGGCAAGCCGCTCAAGACACTCGTGACGGGCCGGCACCGCAAAGCATCTGGCAAGCCGCTCAAGACACCTGCAGGACAAATACCGCCGCAGCTCCTGCTACCACCTCCGCTGTCCAGACTGATCCTTGTACATCTGCCAGATGTGGCGGTACGACATCCAAGGGGAAGATGACGAAGTGGCCGGGGTTCTCCTTCAGGGAGCTCCTGCTCCTTACATACAAGTTCTAGAAGCTCATCTTTCCAAGCTCCTTAGACTACGATGACAGAGAACATTCACAGACAAAATATTCAATACAACTTCTCAACAACAAAGGGACATCTTCTCACACACACACACACACACTAAACATTAAAATGTTCTATACCTGGTACTTTAACGATGAACAACCTCAAAAAAACAACAAAAAAAACAGGTTTCTCCATGCCCCTCGTGTCAGAGTCTGTGGATAAGAAAAAAAAAAAAAGAAATTCAGAGACCCCTCTGAGTGGGGAGCCCATAATCTGGCGAAGCGCTCAAGAAATTCGCACAGGTGCCCGCTAACTGCAAAGAAGTCCGCAAAATGCTCAAGATGCCCGCACAAAGCGCCGGCTACTTGGCAAGGCTTGGGCTAAACGCTCAAGATATCTTTGACAGCCGAAGGCTACCCGCAAAAACTTCCGGGCGAGGCGCTCAAAACTGCACAGGGTTGCCGGCAAACCCGGCAAAGCTACACCCACCTCTTCCGTTGTCCCGACGTATGCATCAGTCTTCTTGTACATCTCGCAGATGTGGCGATACGACATCCAAGGGGAAGATGACGACGTGGCCAGGGTTCTCCGTCAGCGAGCTGCTGCTTTTCTTCTTCACTCTGGCCTGAAGACAAAGACCATTGATCCGGATTATTGATCAGATGATTCATTGATTCTGCAGTGAAACGTTCAAGTTTGTGCAGATTTCCTGCTCTTTGTCACTTGCAGCCCATAAATCAACCAAAACCCAGACAGACTTTCTAATTCATTTGAAAGCCTGATGCTTAGCCTTGTCCATCCTAATCGTAAAAATGGAAAAACAGTTTTATTGGTTATCATCTATCGTCCACCTGGGGCCTTACACAGAGTTTCTGTCTTATTTAGTACTCAGCTCAGATAAAATAATTATTGTGAGTGATTTTAACATCCATGTAGACGCTAAAATGACAGCCGCCACACAGCATTTAATCTCTTATTAGACTCAACTGGCTTTTCTCAACATGTAAAAGAACCCACCCACCACTTTAATCACACTCTACATCTCGCCATAACACTAGATTTACTAACCCTGCGCAAATATGCGGAAATTCCCTGAGCCCAACACCGACTAGAATTACTGACTTTTTATTTTCTGGTACAAGTCCCGAGGAGTTATTCAGCCCTGCTGAGATTTTCCCAGGTCGTCAGCTCGATTCTCCTCCTGCTTTTGTTGTGCAAACTACCCATCATCTTTGAGTCCTGGGGGATGTTCTTCGTACCTCGCTTACTACATCCAAGATCAAATGACACATCCAAGATCAAATCATCGCGCTAACCGTGAGCTCGCTAATTCGGTTCTCCGAACACACCTGTTGTTGACGATTAGTACAGCTGGATGAAGTAATCTGAGATCACTGGGTGACTTAAAAGGGGCTACGATCGATAGTAGAAACATTGATCGGCAACCCTGTGATTGGTCGGCGAAGATGTGGAAGGAGCGCACTCAGTGTATTACGGCAGCAGAGCAAGAACTCTTGATTTTGGGATATCAGAAGTTTCAGAGTTTAATTAAAACGCAGGGGAACACTGCAAAGGCTGCAAAAGCAAGGAGAGAGGGCTGGCAGAAAGTTGCTGACAAATTACACTCGTAAGTGATCCATGACATTACATTATATCATGTGATATTATATTATACCACATTATATTATATTACACCATATCCTCTTCCACATTAGAGCCACAACAGGACCCACTAGAACATGGGAACAAGTAAAAGTGAAATATAGGAATATTCTACAGTATGGTAATATTTATCACTTATATTGCTTTTAGTCTATGACCCTGGAATAATCTGTTTGTTTGTTCATAACAGCAACCCAGAAAAGGGCAGAGCACATAAAGACAGGTGGTGGTCCTGCACCCCCTCGTCACACCCCTTTACGTACTGTGCCATTTATTGACATTGTGGGTTTTTTTGTGTGTAGTTTGACATAACACTCCATCACTTTTACCTGTTCCCATGCAAGGGGTGACTGAAGCATGCACAGTAAGTTGGGAGATATATATATATATCGATCGAGAGAGAGAGAGAGAGAGAGAGACAGAAGAGTAAATAATACCCTCACGGGAGAATCAATATCTCTCTATGAGCAAACTGTCGCGCTGAGCTAAAGGATCCCGTCTATCCCGCAATCTACGCTGAATTCTGTAAACCCTCCTTATCAATCTTGCACCTTCCGCAATGGGTTGCTCGCGTACAAACGGACAGGACATGGCTGCAACAGACTTCCCAACTCCACCTTCGCTTTTGTAGCGTGGTCTCTGATCTTGATTGCACGTAGTAATTTACTATTACTACTCTAAAATATGAATTACATCTGGAATGATCAAATACATGTAATAGAATGATTAATAATACATTTTCCTTTTTTTCTGAAATGACCTGTATGTATCTGTATGAAAGCAATAAAGCATCAAATACTGCATTATCTTTAGTTACATTGATAATATTTATTTATGGTAAAACAGTGGCGAAATATCGCTGTTGCTTTCATATAACTGCAGCGGACATACCTGAGTGGCCGCGATCTAATCCTGTTTACATAAAGTAAACCTGCTCCCGAGCAGGCTTACTCTTACGGATCTGTTGCTATGACAGCAAGTCCCAGATGAGCTTCGGAGAACCGAACGATCCAAGATCACGCCAAATCGTCAACATTCAAATCCGGCTAACTTACTTAGCGAGGTACGAAGAACAGGCCCCTGGCACATTTGTATTTGTTTACTCAGAGTAGCTCAGATCCAAGGCAGGCCAAACACCCCGGCAGCTCCACCCACCTCCTCTGCTGTCCAGAAGAGGACCTCTGACTTCTTGCACATCTGCCAGATGTGGCGGTACGACATCGATGGGGAAGATGACAACGTGACCGGGCTTCTCCTTCAGTGAGCTGCTGCTCTTCTGCTGCAACCGGCAAAGCATCTGGCAAGCCGCTCAAGACACTCGCACGGGGCCGGCACCCGCAAAGCATCTGGCAAGCCGCTCAAGACACCTGCAGGACAAATACCGCCGCAGCTCCTGCTACCACCTCCGCTGTCCAGACTGATCCTTGTACATCTGCCAGATGTGGCGGTACGACATCCAAGGGGAAGATGACGAAGTGGCCGGGGTTCTCCTTCAGGGAGCTCCTGCTCCTTACATACAAGTTCTAGAAGCTCATCTTTCCAAGCTCCTTAGACTACGATGACAGAGAACATTCACAGACAAAATATTCAATACAACTTCTCAACAACAAAGGGACATCTCACACACACACACACACACACACACACACACACACACACTAAACATTAAAATGTTCTATACCTGGTACTTTAACGATGAACAACCTCAAAAAACAACAAAAAAAACAGGTTTCTCCATGCCCCTCGTGTCAGAGTCTGTGGATAAGAAAAAAACAAAAAAAAGAAATTCAGAGACCCCTCTGAGTGGGGAGCCCATAATCTGGCGAAGCGCTCAAGAAATTCGCACAGGTGCCCGCTAACTGCAAAGAAGTCCGCAAAATGCTCAAGATGCCCGCACAAAGCGCCGGCTACTTGGCAAGGCTTCGGCTAAACGCTCAAGATATCTTTGACAGCGAAGGCTACCCGCAAAACTTCCGGGCGAGGCGCTCAAAACTGCACAGGGTTGCCGGCAAACCCGCAAAGCTACACCCACCTCTTCCGTTGTCCCGACGTATGCATCAGTCTTCTTGTACATCTGGCAGATGTGGCGGTACGACATCCAAGGGGAAGATGACGACGTGGCCAGGGTTCTCCGTCAGCGAGCTGCTGCTTTTCTTCTTCACTCTGGCCTGAAGACAAAGACCATTGATCCGGATTATTGATCAGATGATTCATTGATTCTGCAGTGAAACGTTCAAGTTTGTGCAGATTTCCTGCTCTTTGTCACTTGCAGCCCATAAATCAACCAAAACCCAGACAGACTTTCTAATTCATTTGAAAGCCTGATGCTTAGCCTTGTCCATCCTAATCGTAAAAATGGAAAAACAGTTTTATTGGTTATCATCTATCGTCCACCTGGGGCCTTACACAGAGTTTCTGTCTTATTTAGTACTCAGCTCAGATAAAATAATTATTGTGAGTGATTTTAACATCCATGTAGACGCTAAAAATGACAGCCGCCACACAGCATTTAATCTCTTATTAGACTCAACTGGCTTTTCTCAACATGTAAAAGAACCCACCCACCACTTTAATCACACTCTACATCTCGCCATAACACTAGATTTACTAACCCTGCGCAAATATGCGGAAATTCCTGAGCCCAACACCGACTAGAATTACTGACTTTTTATTTTCTGGTACAAGTCCCGAGGAGTTATTCAGCCCTGCTGAGATTTTCCCAGGTCGTCAGCTCGATTCTCCTCCTGCTTTTGTTGTGCAAACTACCCATCATCTTTGAGTCCTGGCACATTTGTATTTGTTTACTCAGAGTAGCTCAGATCCAAGGCAGGCCAAACACCCCGGCAGCTCCACCCACCTCCTCTGCTGTCCAGAAGAGGACCTCTGACTTCTTGCACATCTGCCAGATGTGGCGGTACGACATCGATGGGGAAGATGACAACGTGACCGGGCTTCTCCTTCAGTGAGCTGCTGCTCTTCTGCTGCAACCGGCAAAGCATCTGGCAAGCCGCTCAAGACACTCGCGCACGGGCCGGCACCCGCAAAGCATCTGGCAAGCCGCTCAAGACACCTGCAGGACAAATACGCCGCAGCTCCTGCTACCACCTCCGCTGTTCAGACTGATCCTTGTACATCTGCCAGATGTGGCGGTACGACATCCAAGGGAAGATGACGAAGTGGCGGGGTTCTCCTTCAGGGAGCTCCTGCTCCTTACATACAAGTTCTAGAAGCTCATCTTTCCAAGCTCCTTAGACTACGATGACAGAGAACATTCACAGACAAAATATTCAATACAACTTCTCAACAACAAAGGGACATCTTTTCACACACACACACACACACACACACACACACACACACTAAACATTAAAATGTTCTATACCTGGTACATTGACGACGGACAACCTCAAAAAATGACGACGTGGCGGGGTTCTCGTTCAGGAGCTCCTGCTCCTCACATACAAGTTCTAGAAGCTCATCTTTCCAAGCTCCTTAGACTACGATGACAGAGAACATTCACAGACAAAATATTCAACACAACTTCTCAACAACAAAGGGACATCTTCTCACACACACACACACACTAAACATTAAAATGTTCTATACCTGGTACATTGACGACGGACAACCTCAAAAAAATGACGACGTGGCCGGGGTTCTCCTTCAGGGAGCTCCTGCTCCTCACATACAAGTTCTAGAAGCTCATCTTTCCAAGCTCCTTAGACTACGATGACAGAGAACATTCACAGACAAAATATTCAACACAACTTATCAACAACAAAGGGACATCTTCTCACACACACACACACACTAAACATTAAAATGTTCTATACCTGGTACTTTAACGATGAACAACCTCAAAAAACACAAAAAAAACAGGTTTCTCCATGCCCCTCGTGTCAGAGTCTGTGGATAAGAAAAAACAAAAAAAGAAATTCAGAGACCCTCTGAGTGGGGAGCCCATAATCTGGCGAAGCGCTCAAGAAATTCGCACAGGTGCCCGCTAACTGCAAAGAAGTCCGCAAAATGCTCAAGATGCCCGCACAAAGCGCCGGCTACTTGGCAAGGCTTGGGCGAAACGCTCAAGATATCTTTGACAGCGAAGGCTACCCGCAAAACTTCCGGGCGAGGCGCTCAAAACTGCACAGGGTTGCCGGCAAACCCGCAAAGCTACACCCACCTCTTCCGTTGTCCCGACGTATGCATCAGTCTTCTTGTACATCTCGCAGATGTGGCGGCACGACATCCAAGGGGAAGATGACGACGTGGCCAGGGTTCTCCGTCAGCGAGCTGCTGCTTTTCTTCTTCACTCTGGCCTGAAGACAAAGACCATTGATCCGGATTATTGATCAGATGATTCATTGATTCTGCAGCAGTGATTGATTCTGCAGTGAAACGTTCAAGTTTGTGCAGATTTCCTGCTCTTTGTCACTTGCAGCCCATAAATCAACCAAAAACCCAGACAGACTTTCTAATTCATTTGAAAGCCTGATGCTTAGCCTTGTCCATCCTAATCGTAAAAATGGAAAAACAGTTTTATTGGTTATCATCTATCGTCCACCTGGGGCCTTACACAGAGTTTCTGTCTTATTTAGTACTCAGCTCAGATAAAATAATTATTGTGAGTGATTTTAACATCCATGTAGACGCTAAAATGACAGCCGCCACACAGCATTTAATCTCTTATTAGACTCAACTGGCTTTTCTCAACATGTAAAAGAACCCACCCACCACTTTAATCACACTCTACATCTCGCCATAACACTAGATTTACTAACCCTGCGCAAATATGCGGAAATTCCCTGAGCCCAACACCGACTAGAATTACTGACTTTTTATTTTCTGGTACAAGTCCCGAGGAGTTATTCAGCCCTGCTGAGATTTTCCCAGGTCGTCAGCTCGATTCTCCTCCTGCTTTTGTTGTGCAAACTACCCATCATCTTTGAGTCCTGGGGATGTTCTTCGTACCTCGCTTACTACATCCAAGATCAAATGACACATCCAAGATCAAATCATCGCGCTAACCGTGAGCTCGCTAATTCGGTTCTCCGAACACACCTGTTGTTGACGATTAGTACAGCTGGATGAAGTAATCTGAGATCACTGGGTGACTTAAAAGGGGCTACGATCGATAGTAGAAACATTGATCGGCAACCCTGTGATTGGTCGGCGAAGATGTGGAAGGAGCGCACTCAGTGTATTACGGCAGCAGAGCAAGAACTCTTGATTTTGGGATATCAGAAGTTTCAGAGTTTAATTAAAACGCAGGGGAACACTGCAAAGGCTGCAAAAGCAAGGAGAGAGGGCTGGCAGAAAGTTGCTGACAAATTACACTCGTAAGTGATCCATGACATTACATTATATCATGTGATATTATATTATACCACATTATATTATATTACACCATATCCTCTTCCACATTAGAGCCACAACAGGACCCACTAGAACATGGGAACAAGTAAAAGTGAAATATAGGAATATTCTACAGTATGGTAATATTTATCACTTATATTGCTTTTAGTCTATGACCCTGGAATAATCTGTTTGTTTGTTCATAACAGCAACCCAGAAAAGGGCAGAGCACATAAAGACAGGTGGTGGTCCTGCACCCCTCGTCACACCCCTTTACGTACTGTGCCATTTATTGACATTGTGGGTTTTTGTGTGTAGTTTGACATAACACTCCATCACTTTTACCTGTTCCCATGCAAGGGGTGACTGAAGCATGCACAGTAAGTTGGGAGATATATATATATATCGATCGAGAGAGAGAGAGAGAGAGAGAGAGAGAGAGAGAGACAGAAGAGTAAATAATAATACCTCACGGGAGAATCAATATCTCTCTATGAGCAAACTGTCGCGCTGAGCTAAAGGATCCCGTCTATCCCGCAATCTCACGCTGAATTCTGTAAACCCTCCTTATCAATCTTGCACCTTCCGCAATGGGTTGCTTTCGCGTACAAACGGACAGGACATGGCTGCAACAGACTTCCCAACTCCACCTTCGCTTTTGTAGCGTGGTCTCTGATCTTGATTGCACGTAGTAATTTACTATTACTACTCTAAAATATGAATTACATCTGGAATGATCAAATACATGTAATAGAATGATTAATAATACATTTTCCTTTTTTTTTCTGAAATGACCTGTATGTATCTGTATGAAAGCAATAAAGCATCAAATACTGCATTATCTTTAGTTACATTGATAATATTTATTTATGGTAAAACAGTGGCGAAATATCGCTGTTGCTTTCATATAACTGCAGCGGACATACCTGAGTGGCGCGATCTAATCCTGTTTACATAAAGTAAACCTGCTCCCGAGCAGGCTTACTCTTACGGATCTGTTGCTATGACAGCAAGTCCCAGATGAGCTTCGGAGAACCGAAGCGATCCAAGATCACGCCAAATCGTCAACATTCAAATCCGGCTAACTTACTTAGCGAGGTACGAAGAACAGGCCCCTGGCACATTTGTATTTGTTTACTCAGAGTAGCTCAGATCCAAGGCAGGCCAAACACCCCGGCAGCTCCACCCACCTCCTCTGCTGTCCAGAAGAGGACCTCTGACTTCTTGCACATCTGCCAGATGTGGCGGTACACGACATCGATGGGGAAGATGACAACGTGACCGGGCTTCTCCTTCAGTGAGCTGCTGCTCTTCTGCTGCAACCGGCAAAGCATCTGGCAAGCCGCTCAAGACACTCGCACGGGCCGGCACCCCAAAGCATCTGGCAAGCCGCTCAAGACACCTGCAGGACAAATACCGCCGCAGCTCCTGCTACCACCTCCGCTGTCCAGACTGATCCTTGTACATCTGCCAGATGTGGCGGTACGACATCCAAGGGAAGATGACGAAGTGGCGGGTTCTCCTTCAGGAGCTCCTGCTCCTTACATACAAGTTCTAGAAGCTCATCTTTCCAAGCTCCTTAGACTACGATGACAGAGAACATTCACAGACAAAATATTCAATACAACTTCTCAACAACAAAGGGACATCTTCACACACACACACACACACACACACACACACACACTAAACATTAAAATGTTCTATACCTGGTACTTTAACGATGAACAACCAAAAAAAAACAAAAAAAAAACAGGTTTCTCCATGCCCTCGTGTCAGAGTCTGTGGATAAGAAAAAAAAAAAAAAGAAATTCAGAGACCCTCTGAGTGGGGAGCCCATAATCTGGTGAAGCGCTCAAGAAATTCGCACAGGTGCCCGCTAACTGCAAAGAAGTCCGCAAAATGCTCAAGATGCCCGCACAAAGCGCCGGCTACTTGGCAAGGCTTCAGCTTAAACGCTCAAGATATCTTTGACAGCCGAAGGCTACCCGGCAAAACTTTCGGGCGAGGCGCTCAAAACTGCACAGGGTTGCCGGCAAACCCGGCAAAGCTACACCCACCTCTTCCGTTGTCCCGACGTATGCATCAGTCTTCTTGTACATCTCGCAGATGTGGCGGCACGACATCCAAGGGGAAGATGACGACGTGGCCAGGGTTCTCCGTCAGCGAGCTGCTGCTTTTCTTCTTCACTCTGGCCTGAAGACAAAGACCATTGATCCGGATTATTGATCAGATGATTCATTGATTCTGCAGCAGTGATTGATTCTGCAGTGAAACGTTCAAGTTTGTGCAGATTTCCTGCTCTTTGTCACTTGCAGCCCATAAATCAACCAAAACCCAGACAGACTTTCTAATTCATTTGAAAGCCTGATGCTTAGCCTTGTCCATCCTAATCGTAAAAATGGAAAAACAGTTTTATTGGTTATCATCTATCGTCCACCTGGGGCCTTACACAGAGTTTCTGTCTTATTTAGTACTCAGCTCAGATAAAATAATTATTGTGAGTGATTTTAACATCCATGTAGACGCTAAAATGACAGCCGCCACACAGCATTTAATCTCTTATTAGACTCAACTGGCTTTTCTCAACATGTAAAAGAACCCACCCACCACTTTAATCACACTCTACATCTCGCCATAACACTAGATTTACTAACCCTGCGCAAATATGCGGAAATTCCCTGAGCCCAACACCGACTAGAATTACTGACTTTTTATTTTCTGGTACAAGTCCCGAGGAGTTATTCAGCCCTGCTGAGATTTTCCCAGGTCGTCAGCTCGATTCTCCTCCTGCTTTTGTTGTGCAAACTACCCATCATCTTTGAGTCCTGGGGATGTTCTTCGTACCTCGCTTACTACATCCAAGATCAAATGACACATCCAAGATCAAATCATCGCGCTAACCGTGAGCTCGCTAATTCGGTTCTCCGAACACACCTGTTGTTGACGATTAGTACAGCTGGATGAAGTAATCTGAGATCACTGGGTGACTTAAAAGGGGCTACGCATCGATAGTAGAAACATTGATCGGCAACCCTGTGATTGGTCGGCGAAGATGTGGAAGGAGCGCACTCAGTGTATTACGGCAGCAGAGCAAGAACTCTTGATTTTGGGATATCAGAAGTTTCAGAGTTTAATTAAAACGCAGGGGAACACTGCAAAGGCTGCAAAAGCAAGGAGAGAGGGCTGGCAGAAAGTTGCTGACAAATTACACTCGTAAGTGATCCATGACATTACATTATATCATGTGATATTATATTATACCACATTATATTATATTACACCATATCCTCTTCCACATTAGAGCCACAACAGGACCCACTAGAACATGGGAACAAGTAAAAGTGAAATATAGGAATATTCTACAGTATGGTAATATTTATCACTTATATTGCTTTTAGTCTATGACCCTGGAATAATCTGTTTGTTTGTTCATAACAGCAACCCAGAAAAGGGCAGAGCACATAAAGACAGGTGGTGGTCCTGCACCCCTCGTCACACACCCTTTACGTACTGTGCCATTTATTGACATTGTGGGTTTTTTGTGTGTAGTTTGACATAACACTCCATCACTTTTACCTGTTCCCATGCAAGGGGTGACTGAAGCATGCACAGTAAGTTGGGAGATATATATATATATCGATCGAGAGAGAGAGAGAGACAGAAGAGTAAATAATACCCTCACGGGAGAATCAATATCTCTCTATGAGCAAACTGTCGCGCTGAGCTAAAGGATCCCGTCTATCCCGCAATCTACGCTGAATTCTGTAAACCCTCCTTATCAATCTTGCACCTTCCGCAATGGGTTGCTCGCGTACAAACGGACAGGACATGGCTGCAACAGACTTCCCAACTCCACCTTCGCTTTTGTAGCGTGGTCTCTGATCTTGATTGCACGTAGTAATTTACTATTACTACTCTAAAATATGAATTACATCTGGAATGATCAAATACATGTAATAGAATGATTAATAATACATTTTCCTTTTTTTCTGAAATGACCTGTATGTATCTGTATGAAAGCAATAAAGCATCAAATACTGCATTATCTTTAGTTACATTGATAATATTTATTTATGGTAAAACAGTGGCGAAATATCGCTGTTGCTTTCATATAACTGCAGCGGACATACCTGAGTGGTCGCGATCTAATCCTGTTTACATAAAGTAAACCTGCTCCCGAGCAGGCTTACTCTTACGGATCTGTTGCTATGACAGCAAGTCCCAGATGAGCTTCGGAGAACCGAGCGATCCAAGATCACGCCAAATCGTCAACATTCAAATCCGGCTAACTTACTTAGCGAGGTACGAAGAACAGGCCCCTGGCACATTTGTATTTGTTTACTCAGAGTAGCTCAGATCCAAGGCAGGCCAAACACCCGGCAGCTCCACCCACCTCCTCTGCTGTCCAGAAGAGGACCTCTGACTTCTTGCACATCTGCCAGATGTGGCGGTACGACATCGTCGATGGGGAAGATGACAACGTGACCGGCTTCTCCTTCAGTGAGCTGCTGCTCTTCTGCTGCAACCGGCAAAGCATCTGGCAAGCCGCTCAAGACACTCGCGACGGGCCGGCACCCGCAAAGCATCTGGCAAGCCGCTCAAGACACCTGCAGGACAAATACCGCCGCAGCTCCTGCTACCACCTCCGCTGTCCAGACTGATCCTTGTACATCTGCCAGATGTGGCGGCACGACATCCAAGGGAAGATGACGAAGTGGCCGGGTTCTCCTTCAGGGAGCTCCTGCTCCTTACATACAAGTTCTAGAAGCTCATCTTTCCAAGCTCCTTAGACTACGATGACAGAGAACATTCACAGACAAAATATTCAATACAACTTCTCAACAACAAAGGGACATCTTCTCACACACACACAC
The DNA here is from genome assembly GCF_013358895.1 of Oreochromis aureus. Lineage (NCBI taxonomy): Eukaryota > Metazoa > Chordata > Actinopteri > Cichliformes > Cichlidae > Oreochromis > Oreochromis aureus. The sequence continues at coordinate 1,896,455 of NC_052960.1, forward strand.
ACACACACACACACACACACACACTAAACATTAAAATGTTCTATACCTGGTACTTTAACGATGAACAACCTCAAAAAAACAACAAAAAAACAGGTTTCTCCATGCCCCTCGTGTCAGAGTCTGTGGATAAGAAAAAACAAAAAAGAAAAATTCAGAGACCCTCTGAGTGGGGAGCCCATAATCTGGTAAGCGCTCAAGAAATTCGCACAGGTGCCCGCTAACTGCAAAGAAGTCCGGCAAAATGCTCAAGATGCCCGCACAAAGCGCCGGCTACTTGGCAAGGCTTCGGCGAAACGCTCAAGATATCTTTGACAGCCAAGGCTACCCGCAAAACTTCCGGGAGGCGCTCAAAACTGCACAGGGTTGCCGGCAAACCCGGCAAAGCTACACCCACCTCTTCCGTTGTCCCGGCGTATGCATCAGTCTTCTTGTACATCTCGCAGATGTGGCGGCACGACATCCAAGGGAAGATGACGACGTGGCCAGGGTTCTCCGTCAGCGAGCTGCTGCTTTTCTTCTTCACTCTGGCCTGAAGACAAAGACCATTGATCCGGATTATTGATCAGATGATTCATTGATTCTGCAGTGAAACGTTCAAGTTTGTGCAGATTTCCTGCTCTTTGTCACTTGCAGCCCATAAATCAACCAAAAACCCAGACAGACTTTCTAATTCATTTGAAAGCCTGATGCTTAGCCTTGTCCATCCTAATCGTAAAAATGGAAAAACAGTTTTATTGGTTATCATCTATCGTCCACCTGGGGCCTTACACAGAGTTTCTGTCTTATTTAGTACTCAGCTCAGATAAAATAATTATTGTGAGTGATTTTAACATCCATGTAGACGCGCTAAAATGACAGCCGCCACACAGCATTTAATCTCTTATTAGACTCAACTGGCTTTTCTCAACATGTAAAAGAACCCACCCACCACTTTAATCACACTCTACATCTCGCCATAACACTAGATTTACTAACCCTGCGCAAATATGCGGAAATTCCCTGAGCCCAACACCGACTAGAATTACTGACTTTTTATTTTCTGGTACAAGTCCCGAGGAGTTATTCAGCCCTGCTGAGATTTTCCCAGGTCGTCAGCTCGATTCTCCTCCTGCTTTTGTTGTGCAAACTACCCATCATCTTTGAGTCCTGGCACATTTGTATTTGTTTACTCAGAGTAGCTCAGATCCAAGGCAGGCCAAACACCCGGCAGCTCCACCCACCTCCTCTGCTGTCCAGAAGAGGACCTCTGACTTCTTGCACATCTGCCAGATGTGGCGGCACGACATCGATGGGGAAGATGACAACGTGACCGGGCTTCTCCTTCAGTGAGCTGCTGCTCTTCTGCTGCAACCGGCAAAGCATCTGGCAAGCCGCTCAAGACACTCGCAGACGGGCCGGCACCCGCAAAGCATCTGGCAAGCCGCTCAAGACACCTGCAGGACAAATACCGCCGCAGCTCCTGCTACCACCTCCGCTGTTCAGACTGATCCTTGTACATCTGCCAGATGTGGCGGTACGACATCCAAGGGAAGATGACGAAGTGGTGGCCGGGTTCTCCTTCAGGGAGCTCCTGCTCCTTACATACAAGTTCTAGAAGCTCATCTTTCCAAGCTCCTTAGACTACGATGACAGAGAACATTCACAGACAAAATATTCAATACAACTTCTCAACAACAAAGGGACATCTTTTCACACACACACACACACACACACACACACACACACACTAAACATTAAAATGTTCTATACCTGGTACATTGACGACGGACAACCCTCAAAAATGACGACGCGTGGCGGGGTTCTCGTTCAGGAGCTCCTGCTCCTCACATACAAGTTCTAGAAGCTCATCTTTCCAAGCTCCTTAGACTACGATGACAGAGAACATTCACAGACAAAATATTCAATACAACTTCTCAACAACAAAGGGACATCTTTTCACACACACACACACACACACACTAAACATTAAAATGTTCTATACCTGGTACATTGTCGACGGACAACCTCAAAAAAAATGACGACGTGGCGGGGTTCTCGTTCAGGAGCTCCTGCTCCTCACATACAAGTTCTAGAAGCTCATCTTTCCAAGCTCCTTAGACTACGATGACAGAGAACATTCACAGACAAAATATTCAATACAACTTCTCAACAACAAAGGGACATCTTTTCACACACACACACACACTAAACATTAAAATGTTCTATACCTGGTACATTGTCGACGGACAACCTCAAAAAAAAAATGACGGCGTGGCCGGGGTTCTCCTTCAGGGAGCTCCTGCTCCTCACATACAAGTTCTAGAAGCTCATCTTTCCAAGCTCCTTAGACTACGATGACAGAGAACATTCACAGACAAAATATTCAACACAACTTATCAACAACAAAGGGACATCTTCTCACACACACACACACACTAAACATTAAAATGTTCTATACCTGGTACTTTAACGATGAACAACCTCAAAAAAACAACAAAAAAACAGGTTTCTCCATGCCCTCGTGTCAGAGTCTGTGGATAAGAAAAAAACAAAAAAAAGAAATTCAGAGACCCCTCTGAGTGGGGAGCCCATAATCTGGCGAAGCGCTCAAGAAATTCGCACAGGTGCCCGCTAACTGCAAAGAAGTCCGGCAAAATGCTCAAGATGCCCGCACAAAGCGCCGGCTACTTGGCAAGGCTTCGGGCTAAACGCTCAAGATATCTTTGACAGCGAAGGCTACCCGCAAAAACTTCGGGCGAGGCGCTCAAAACTGCACAGGGTTGCCGGCAAACCCGGCAAAGCTACACCCACCTCTTCCGTTGTCCCGACGTATGCATCAGTCTTCTTGTACATCTCGCAGATGTGGCGGTACGACATCCAAGGGGAAGATGACGACGTGGCCAGGGTTCTCCGTCAGCGAGCTGCTGCTTTTCTTCTTCACTCTGGCCTGAAGACAAAGACCATTGATCCGGATTATTGATCAGATGATTCATTGATTCTGCAGCAGTGATTGATTCTGCAGTGAAACGTTCAAGTTTGTGCAGATTTCCTGCTCTTTGTCACTTGCAGCCCATAAATCAACCAAAACCCAGACAGACTTTCTAATTCATTTGAAAGCCTGATGCTTAGCCTTGTCCATCCTAATCGTAAAAATGGAAAACAGTTTTATTGGTTATCATCTATCGTCCACCTGGGGCCTTACACAGAGTTTCTGTCTTATTTAGTACTCAGCTCAGATAAAATAATTATTGTGAGTGATTTTAACATCCATGTAGACGCTAAAAATGACAGCCGCCACACAGCATTTAATCTCTTATTAGACTCAACTGGCTTTTCTCAACATGTAAAAGAACCCACCCACCACTTTAATCACACTCTACATCTCGCCATAACACTAGATTTACTAACCCTGCGCAAATATGCGGAAATTCCCTGAGCCCAACACCGACTAGAATTACTGACTTTTTTATTTTCTGGTACAAGTCCCGAGGAGTTATTCAGCCCTGCTGAGATTTTCCCAGGTCGTCAGCTCGATTCTCCTCCTGCTTTTGTTGTGCAAACTACCCATCATCTTTGAGTCCTGGGGATGTTCTTTCGTACCTCGCTTACTACATCCAAGATCAAATGACACATCCAAGATCAAATCATCGCGCTAACCGTGAGCTCGCTAAATTCGGTTCTCCGAACACACCTGTTGTTGACGATTAGTACAGCTGGATGAAGTAATCTGAGATCACTGGGTGACTTAAAAGGGGCTACGCATCGATAGTAGAAACATTGATCGGCAACCCTGTGATTGGTCGGCGAAGATGTGGAAGGAGCGCACTCAGTGTATTACGGCAGCAGAGCAAGAACTCTTGATTTTGGGATATCAGAAGTTTCAGAGTTTAATTAAAACGCAGGGGAACACTGCAAAGGCTGCAAAAGCAAGGAGAGAGGGCTGGCAGAAAGTTGCTGACAAATTACACTCGTAAGTGATCCATGACATTACATTATATCATGTGATATTATATTATACCACATTATATTATATTACACCATATCCTCTTCCACATTAGAGCCACAACAGGACCCACTAGAACATGGGAACAAGTAAAAGTGAAATATAGGAATATTCTACAGTATGGTAATATTTATCACTTATATTGCTTTTAGTCTATGACCCTGGAATAATCTGTTTGTTTGTTCATAACAGCAACCCAGAAAAGGGCAGAGCACATAAAGACAGGTGGTGGTCCTGCACCCCTCGTCACACCCCTTTACGTACTGTGCCATTTATTGACATTGTGGGTTTTTTGTGTGTAGTTTGACATAACACTCCATCACTTTTACCTGTTCCCATGCAAGGGGTGACTGAAGCATGCACAGTAAGTTGGGAGATATATATATATCGATCGAGAGAGAGAGAGAGAGAGAGAGAGAGAGAGAGAGAGAGAGAGAGACAGAAGAGTAAATAATACCCTCACGGAGAATCAATATCTCTCTATGAGCAAACTGTCGCTGAGCTAAAGGATCCCGTCTATCCCGCAATCTCACGCTGAATTCTGTAAACCCTCCTTATCAATCTTGCACCTTCCGCAATGGGTTGCTCGCGTACAAACGGACAGGACATGGCTGCAACAGACTTCCCAACTCCACCTTCGCTTTTGTAGCGTGGTCTCTGATCTTGATTGCACGTAGTATAATTTACTATTACTACTCTAAAATATGAATTACATCTGGAATGATCAAATACATGTAATAGAATGATTAATAATACATTTTCCTTTTTTTCTGAAATGACCTGTATGTATCTGTATGAAAGCAATAAAGCATCAAATACTGCATTATCTTTAGTTACATTGATAATATTTATTTATGGTAAAACAGTGGCGAAATATCGCTGTTGCTTTCATATAACTGCAGCGGACATACCTGAGTGGTCGCGATCTAATCCTGTTTACATAAAGTAAACCTGCTCCCGAGCAGGCTTACTCTTACGGATCTGTTGCTATGACAGCAAGTCCCAGATGAGCTTCGAGAACCGAGCGATCCAAGATCACGCCAAATCGTCAACATTCAAATCCGGCTAACTTACTTAGCGAGGTACGAAGAACAGGCCCTGGCACATTTGTATTTGTTTACTCAGAGTAGCTCAGATCCAAGGCAGGCCAAACACCCGGCAGCTCCACCCACCTCCTCTGCTGTCCAGAAGAGGACCTCTGACTTCTTGCACATCTGCCAGATGTGGCGGTACGACATCGATGGGGAAGATGACAACGTGACGGGCTTCTCCTTCAGTGAGCTGCTGCTCTTCTGCTGCAACCGGCAAAGCATCTGGCAAGCCGCTCAAGACACTCGCGGGGCGGGCCGCCACCAAAGCATCTGGCAAGCCGCTCAAGACACCTGCAGGACAAATACCGCCGCAGCTCCTGCTACCACCTCCGCTGTCCAGACTGATCCTTGTACATCTGCCAGATGTGGCGATACGACATCCAAGGGGAAGATGACGAAGTGGCGGGTTCTCCTTCAGGAGCTCCTGCTCCTTACATACAAGTTCTAGAAGCTCATCTTTCCAAGCTCCTTAGACTACGATGACAGAGAACATTCACAGACAAAATATTCAATACAACTTCTCAACAACAAAGGGACATCTTCTCACACACACACACACACACACACACACACACTAAACATTAAAATGTTCTATACCTGGTACTTTAACGATGAACAACCTCAAAAAAAACAACAAAAAAAACAGGTTTCTCCATGCCCCTCGTGTCAGAGTCTGTGGATAAGAAAAAAACAAAAAAAGAAATTCAGAGACCCCTCTGGTGGGGAGCCCATAATCTGGCGAAGCGCTCAAGAAATTCGCACAGGTGCCCGCTAACTGCAAAGAAGTCCGGCAAAATGCTCAAGATGCCCGCACAAAGCGCCGGCTACTTGGCAAGGCTTCGGTAAACGCTCAAGATATCTTTGACAGCGAAGGCTACCGGCAAAACTTCCGGGCGAGGCGCTCAAAACTGCACAGGGTTGCCGGCAAACCCGGCAAAGCTACACCCACCTCTTCCGTTGTCCCGGCGTATGCATCAGTCTTCTTGTACATCTCGCAGATGTGGCGGTACGACATCCAAGGGGAAGATGACGACGTGGCCAGGGTTCTCCGTCAGCGAGCTGCTGCTTTTCTTCTTCACTCTGGCCTGAAGACAAAGACCATTGATCCGGATTATTGATCAGATGATTCATTGATTCTGCAGTGAAACGTTCAAGTTTGTGCAGATTTCCTGCTCTTTGTCACTTGCAGCCCATAAATCAACCAAAAACCCAGACAGACTTTCTAATTCATTTGAAAGCCTGATGCTTAGCCTTGTCCATCCTAATCGTAAAATGGAAAAACAGTTTTATTGGTTATCATCTATCGTCCACCTGGGGCCTTACACAGAGTTTCTGTCTTATTTAGTACTCAGCTCAGATAAAATAATTATTGTGAGTGATTTTAACATCCATGTAGACGCTAAAAATGACAGCCGCCACACAGCATTTAATCTCTTATTAGACTCAACTGGCTTTTCTCAACATGTAAAAGAACCCACCCACCACTTTAATCACACTCTACATCTCGCCATAACACTAGATTTACTAACCCTGCGCAAATATGCGGAAATTCCCTGAGCCCAACACCGACTAGAATTACTGACTTTTTATTTTCTGGTACAAGTCCCGAGGAGTTATTCAGCCCTGCTGAGATTTTCCCAGGTCGTCAGCTCGATTCTCCTCCTGCTTTTGTTGTGCAAACTACCCATCATCTTTGAGTCCTGGCACATTTGTATTTGTTTACTCAGAGTAGCTCAGATCCAAGGCAGGCCAAACACCCGGCAGCTCCACCCACCTCCTCTGCTGTCCAGAAGAGGACCTCTGACTTCTTGCACATCTGCCAGATGTGGCGGTACGACATCGATGGGGAAGATGACAACGTGACCGGGCTTCTCCTTCAGTGAGCTGCTGCTCTTCTGCTGCAACCGGCAAAGCATCTGGCAAGCCGCTCAAGACACTCGCACGGGCCGGCACCCGCAAAGCATCTGGCAAGCCGCTCAAGACACCTGCAGGACAAATACCGCCGCAGCTCCTGCTACCACCTCCGCTGTCCAGACTGATCCTTGTACATCTGCCAGATGTGGCGGTACGACATCCAAGGGAAGATGACGAAGTGGCGGGGTTCTCCTTCAGGAGCTCCTGCTCCTTACATACAAGTTCTAGAAGCTCATCTTTCCAAGCTCCTTAGACTACGATGACAGAGAACATTCACAGACAAAATATTCAATACAACTTCTCAACAACAAAGGGACATCTTTCACACACACACACACACACACACACACACACACACACTAAACATTAAAATGTTCTATACCTGGTACATTGACGACGGACAACCTCAAAAAAAATGACGACGTGGCCGGGGTTCTCGTTCAGGAGCTCCTGCTCCTCACATACAAGTTCTAGAAGCTCATCTTTCCAAGCTCCTTAGACTACGATGACAGAGAACATTCACAGACAAAATATTCAATACAACTTCTCAACAACAAAGGGACATCTTCTCACACACACACACACTAAACATTAAAATGTTCTATACCTGGTACATTGACGACGGACAACCTCAAAAAAAATGACGACGTGGCGGGGTTCTCCTTCAGGAGCTCCTGCTCCTCACATACAAGTTCTAGAAGCTCATCTTTCCAAGCTCCTTAGACTACGATGACAGAGAACATTCACAGACAAAATATTCAACACAACTTATCAACAACAAAGGGACATCTTCACACACACACACACACACACTAAACATTAAAATGTTCTATACCTGGTACTTTAACGATGAACAACCTCAAAAAACAACAAAAAAAACAGGTTTCTCCATGCCCCTCGTGTCAGAGTCTGTGGATAAGAAAAAAAACAAAAAAAGAAATTCAGAGACCCCTCTGAGTGGGGAGCCCATAATCTGGCGAAGCGCTCAAGAAATTCGCACAGGTGCCCGCTAACTGCAAAGAAGTCCGGCAAAATGCTCAAGATGCCCGCACAAAGCGCCGGCTACTTGGCAAGGCTTCGGGCGAAACGCTCAAGATATCTTTGACAGCCGAAGGCTACCCGCAAAACTTCCGGGCGAGGCGCTCAAAACTGCACAGGGTTGCCGGCAAACCCGGCAAAGCTACACCCACCTCTTCCGTTGTCCCGACGTATGCATCAGTCTTCTTGTACATCTCGCAGATGTGGCGATACGACATCCAAGGGGAAGATGACGACGTGGCCAGGGTTCTCCGTCAGCGAGCTGCTGCTTTTCTTCTTCACTCTGGCCTGAAGACAAAGACCATTGATCCGGATTATTGATCAGATGATTCATTGATTCTGCAGTGAAACGTTCAAGTTTGTGCAGATTTCCTGCTCTTTGTCACTTGCAGCCCATAAATCAACCAAAAACCCAGACAGACTTTCTAATTCATTTGAAAGCCTGATGCTTAGCCTTGTCCATCCTAATCGTAAAAATGGAAAAACAGTTTTATTGGTTATCATCTATCGTCCACCTGGGGCCTTACACAGAGTTTCTGTCTTATTTAGTACTCAGCTCAGATAAAATAATTATTGTGAGTGATTTTAACATCCATGTAGACGCTAAAAATGACAGCCGCCACACAGCATTTAATCTCTTATTAGACTCAACTGGCTTTTCTCAACATGTAAAAGAACCCACCCACCACTTTAATCACACTCTACATCTCGCCATAACACTAGATTTACTAACCCTGCGCAAATATGCGGAAATTCCCTGAGCCCAACACCGACTAGAATTACTGACTTTTTATTTTCTGGTACAAGTCCCGAGGAGTTATTCAGCCCTGCTGAGATTTTCCCAGGTCGTCAGCTCGATTCTCCTCCTGCTTTTGTTGTGCAAACTACCCATCATCTTTGAGTCCTGGGGATGTTCTTCGTACCTCGCTTACTACATCCAAGATCAAATGACACATCCAAGATCAAATCATCGCGCTAACCGTGAGCTCGCTAATTCGGTTCTCCGAACACACCTGTTGTTGACGATTAGTACAGCTGGATGAAGTAATCTGAGATCACTGGGTGACTTAAAGGGGCTACGCATCGATAGTAGAAACATTGATCGGCAACCCTGTGATTGGTCGGCGAAGATGTGGAAGGGGCGCACTCAGTGTATTACGGCAGCAGAGCAAGAACTCTTGATTTTGGGATATCAGAAGTTTCAGAGTTTAATTAAAACGCAGGGGAACACTGCAAAGGCTGCAAAAGCAAGAGAGAGGGCTGGCAGAAAGTTGCTGACAAATTACACTCGTAAGTGATCCATGACATTACATTATATCATGTGATATTATATTATACCACATTATATTATATTACACCATATCCTCTTCCACATTAGAGCCACAACAGGACCCACTAGAACATGGGAACAAGTAAAAGTGAAATATAGGAATATTCTACAGTATGGTAATATTTATCACTTATATTGCTTTTTAGTCTATGACCCTGGAATAATCTGTTTGTTTGTTCATAACAGCAACCCAGAAAAGGGCAGAGCACATAAAGACAGGTGGTGGTCCTGCACCCCTCGTCACACACCCTTTACGTACTGTGCCATTTATTGACATTGTGGGTTTTTTTTTTGTGTGTAGTTTGACATAACACTCCATCACTTTTACCTGTTCCCATGCAAGGGGTGACTGAAGCATGCACAGTAAGTTGGGAGATATATATATATATCGATCGATCGAGAGAGAGAGAGAGAGAGAGAGAGAGAGAGAGAGAGAGACAGAAGAGTAAATAATACCCTCACGGGAGAATCAATATCTCTCTATGAGCAAACTGTCGCGCTGAGCTAAAGGATCCCGTCTATCCCGCAATCTACGCTGAATTCTGTAAACCCTCCTTATCAATCTTGCACCTTCCGCAATGGGTTGCTCGCGTACAAACGGACAGGACATGGCTGCAACAGACTTCCCAACTCCACCTTCGCTTTTGTAGCGTGGTCTCTGATCTTGATTGCACGTAGTAATTTACTATTACTACTCTAAAATATGAATTACATCTGGAATGATCAAATACATGTAATAGAATGATTAATAATACATTTTCCTTTTTTTCTGAAATGACCTGTATGTATCTGTATGAAAGCAATAAAGCATCAAATACTGCATTATCTTTAGTTACATTGATAATATTTATTTATGGTAAAACAGTGGCGAAATATCGCTGTTGCTTTCATATAACTGCAGCGGACATACCTGAGTGGCGCGATCTAATCCTGTTTACATAAAGTAAACCTGCTCCCGAGCAGGCTTACTCTTACGGATCTGTTGCTATGACAGCAAGTCCCAGATGAGCTTCGGAGAACCGAGCGATCCAAGATCACGCCAAATCGTCAACATTCAAATCCGGCTAACTTACTTAGCGAGGTACGAAGAACAGGCCCCTGGCACATTTGTATTTGTTTACTCAGAGTAGCTCAGATCCAAGGCAGGCCAAACACCCGGCAGCTCCACCCACCTCCTCTGCTGTCCAGAAGAGGACCTCTGACTTCTTGCACATCTGCCAGATGTGGCGGTACGACATCGATGGGGAAGATGACAACGTGACCGGCTTCTCCTTCAGTGAGCTGCTGCTCTTCTGCTGCAACCGGCAAAGCATCTGGCAAGCCGCTCAAGACACTCGCCGCGGGGCCGGCACCGCAAAGCATCTGGCAAGCCGCTCAAGACACCTGCAGGACAAATACCGCCGCAGCTCCTGCTACCACCTCCGCTGTCCAGACTGATCCTTGTACATCTGCCAGATGTGGCGGCGACGACATCCAAGGGAAGATGACGAAGTGGCGGGGTTCTCCTTCAGGGAGCTCCTGCTCCTTACATACAAGTTCTAGAAGCTCATCTTTCCAAGCTCCTTAGACTACGATGACAGAGAACATTCACAGACAAAATATTCAATACAACTTCTCAACAACAAAGGGACATCTTCTCACACACACACACACACACACACACACACACACTAAACATTAAAATGTTCTATACCTGGTACTTTAACGATGAACAACCTCAAAAAAACAACAAAAAAAACAGGTTTCTCCATGCCCCTCGTGTCAGAGTCTGTGGATAAAAAAAACAAAAAAGAAATTCAGAGACCCCTCTGAGTGGGAGCCCATAATCTGGCGAGCGCTCAAGAAATTCGCACAGGTGCCCGCTAACTGCAAAGAAGTCCGGCAAAATGCTCAAGATGCCCGCACAAAGCGCCGGCTACTTGGCAAGGCTTGGGCTAAACGCTCAAGATATCTTTGACAGCCGAAGGCTACCCGCAAAACTTCCGGGCGAGGCGCTCAAAACTGCACAGGGTTGCCGGCAAACCCGGCAAAGCTACACCCACCTCTTCCGTTGTCCCGGCGTATGCATCAGTCTTCTTGTACATCTCGCAGATGTGGCGGCACGACATCCAAGGGGAAGATGACGGCGTGGCCAGGGTTCTCCGTCAGCGAGCTGCTGCTTTTCTTCTTCACTCTGGCCTGAAGACAAAGACCATTGATCCGGATTATTGATCAGATGATTCATTGATTCTGCAGTGAAACGTTCAAGTTTGTGCAGATTTCCTGCTCTTTGTCACTTGCAGCCCATAAATCAACCAAAACCCAGACAGACTTTCTAATTCATTTGAAAGCCTGATGCTTAGCCTTGTCCATCCTAATCGTAAAATGGAAAAACAGTTTTATTGGTTATCATCTATCGTCCACCTGGGGCCTTACACAGAGTTTCTGTCTTATTTAGTACTCAGCTCAGATAAAATAATTATTGTGAGTGATTTTAACATCCATGTAGACGCTAAAAATGACAGCCGCCACACAGCATTTAATCTCTTATTAGACTCAACTGGCTTTTCTCAACATGTAAAAGAACCCACCCACCACTTTAATCACACTCTACATCTCGCCATAACACTAGATTTACTAACCCTGCGCAAATATGCGGAAATTCCCTGAGCCCAACACCGACTAGAATTACTGACTTTTTATTTTCTGGTACAAGTCCCGAGGAGTTATTCAGCCCTGCTGAGATTTTCCCAGGTCGTCAGCTCGATTCTCCTCCTGCTTTTGTTGTGCAAACTACCCATCATCTTTGAGTCCTGGCACATTTGTATTTGTTTACTCAGAGTAGCTCAGATCCAAGGCAGGCCAAACACCCGGCAGCTCCACCCACCTCCTCTGCTGTCCAGAAGAGGACCTCTGACTTCTTGCACATCTGCCAGATGTGGCGGTACGACATCGATGGGGAAGATGACAACGTGACCGGGCTTCTCCTTCAGTGAGCTGCTGCTCTTCTGCTGCAACCGGCAAAGCATCTGGCAAGCCGCTCAAGACACTTTCGCCGCGGGGCGGCACCCCAAAGCATCTGGCAAGCCGCTCAAGACACCTGCAGGACAAATACCGCCGCAGCTCCTGCTACCACCTCCGCTGTTCAGACTGATCCTTGTACATCTGCCAGATGTGGCGGCACGACATCCAAGGGAAGATGACGAAGTGGCGGGGTTCTCCTTCAGGGAGCTCCTGCTCCTTACATACAAGTTCTAGAAGCTCATCTTTCCAAGCTCCTTAGACTACGATGACAGAGAACATTCACAGACAAAATATTCAATACAACTTCTCAACAACAAAGGGACATCTTTTCACACACACACACACACACACACACACACACACACACACACACACACACTAAACATTAAAATGTTCTATACCTGGTACATTGACGACGGACAACCTCAAAAAAATGACAGCGTGGCGGGGTTCTCGTTCAGGAGCTCCTGCTCCTCACATACAAGTTCTAGAAGCTCATCTTTCCAAGCTCCTTAGACTACGATGACAGAGAACATTCACAGACAAAATATTCAATACAACTTCTCAACAACAAAGGGACATCTTTTCACACACACACACACACACACTAAACATTAAAATGTTCTATACCTGGTACATTGTCGACGGACAACCTCAAAAAAAATGACGACGTGGCGGGGTTCTCGTTCAGGAGCTCCTGCTCCTCACATACAAGTTCTAGAAGCTCATCTTTCCAAGCTCCTTAGACTACGATGACAGAGAACATTCACAGACAAAATATTCAACACAACTTCTCAACAACAAAGGGACATCTTCTCACACACACACACACTAAACATTAAAATGTTCTATACCTGGTACATTGACGACGGACAACCTCAAAAAAAAAATGACGGCGTGGCGGGGTTCTCCTTCAGGAGCTCCTGCTCCTCACATACAAGTTCTAGAAGCTCATCTTTCCAAGCTCCTTAGACTACGATGACAGAGAACATTCACAGACAAAATATTCAACACAACTTATCAACAACAAAGGGACATCTTCACACACACACACACACTAAACATTAAAATGTTCTATACCTGGTACTTTAACGATGAACAACCTCAAAAAACAACAAAAAAAAACAGGTTTCTCCATGCCCCTCGTGTCAGAGTCTGTGGATAAGAAAAAAAAAAAAAGAAATTCAGAGACCCCTCTGAGTGGGGAGCCCATAATCTGGCGAAGCGCTCAAGAAATTCGCACAGGTGCCCGCTAACTGCAAAGAAGTCCGGCAAAATGCTCAAGATGCCCGCACAAAGCGCCGGCTACTTGGCAAGGCTTGGGCTTAAACGCTCAAGATATCTTTGACAGCCGAAGGCTACCGGCAAAAACTTCCGGGCGAGGCGCTCAAAACTGCACAGGGTTGCCGGCAAACCCGCAAAGCTACACCCACCTCTTCCGTTGTCCCGGCGTATGCATCAGTCTTCTTGTACATCTCGCAGATGTGGCGGCACGACATCCAAGGGAAGATGACGACGTGGCCAGGGTTCTCCGTCAGCGAGCTGCTGCTTTTCTTCTTCACTCTGGCCTGAAGACAAAGACCATTGATCCGGATTATTGATCAGATGATTCATTGATTCTGCAGTGAAACGTTCAAGTTTGTGCAGATTTCCTGCTCTTTGTCACTTGCAGCCCATAAATCAACCAAAAACCCAGACAGACTTTCTAATTCATTTGAAAGCCTGATGCTTAGCCTTGTCCATCCTAATCGTAAAAATGGAAAAACAGTTTTATTGGTTATCATCTATCGTCCACCTGGGGCCTTACACAGAGTTTCTGTCTTATTTAGTACTCAGCTCAGATAAAATAATTATTGTGAGTGATTTTAACATCCATGTAGACGCTAAAAATGACAGCCGCCACACAGCATTTAATCTCTTATTAGACTCAACTGGCTTTTCTCAACATGTAAAAGAACCCACCCACCACTTTAATCACACTCTACATCTCGCCATAACACTAGATTTACTAACCCTGCGCAAATATGCGGAAATTCCCTGAGCCCAACACCGACTAGAATTACTGACTTTTTATTTTCTGGTACAAGTCCCGAGGAGTTATTCAGCCCTGCTGAGATTTTCCCAGGTCGTCAGCTCGATTCTCCTCCTGCTTTTGTTGTGCAAACTACCCATCATCTTTGAGTCCTGGCACATTTGTATTTGTTTACTCAGAGTAGCTCAGATCCAAGGCAGGCCAAACACCCCGGCAGCTCCACCCACCTCCTCTGCTGTCCAGAAGAGGACCTCTGACTTCTTGCACATCTGCCAGATGTGGCGGTACGACATCGATGGGGAAGATGACAACGTGACCGGGCTTCTCCTTCAGTGAGCTGCTGCTCTTCTGCTGCAACCGGCAAAGCATCTGGCAAGCCGCTCAAGACACTCGCGACGGGCCGGCACCCGCAAAGCATCTGGCAAGCCGCTCAAGACACCTGCAGGACAAATACCGCCGCAGCTCCTGCTACCACCTCCGCTGTTCAGACTGATCCTTGTACATCTGCCAGATGTGGCGGCACGACATCCAAGGGAAGATGACGAAGTGGCGGGGTTCTCCTTCAGGAGCTCCTGCTCCTTACATACAAGTTCTAGAAGCTCATCTTTCCAAGCTCCTTAGACTACGATGACAGAGAACATTCACAGACAAAATATTCAATACAACTTCTCAACAACAAAGGGACATCTTTTCACACACACACACACACACACACACACACTAAACATTAAAATGTTCTATACCTGGTACATTGACGACGGACAACCTCAAAAAACATGACGACGTGGCGGGGTTCTCGTTCAGGAGCTCCTGCTCCTCACATACAAGTTCTAGAAGCTCATCTTTCCAAGCTCCTTAGACTACGATGACAGAGAACATTCACAGACAAAATATTCAATACAACTTCTCAACAACAAAGGGACATCTTTTCACACACACACACACACACACACACACACTAAACATTAAAATGTTCTATACCTGGTACATTGTCGACGGACAACCTCAAAAAAAATGACGACGTGGCCGGGGTTCTCGTTCAGGGAGCTCCTGCTCCTCACATACAAGTTCTAGAAGCTCATCTTTCCAAGCTCCTTAGACTACGATGACAGAGAACATTCACAGACAAAATATTCAACACAACTTATCAACAACAAAGGGACATCTTTCACACACACACACACTAAACATTAAAATGTTCTATACCTGGTACTTTAACGATGAACAACCTCAAAAAACAAAAAAAAAACAGGTTTCTCCATGCCCCTCGTGTCAGAGTCTGTGGATAAAAAAAAAAAAAAGAAATTCAGAGACCCCTCTGAGTGGGGAGCCCATAATCTGGCGAAGCGCTCAAGAAATTCGCACAGGTGCCCGCTAACTGCAAAGAAGTCCGGCAAAATGCTCAAGATGCCCACAAAGCGCCGGCTACTTGGCAAGGCTTGAGCGGCGCTCAAGATATCTTTGACAGCCGAAGGCTACCCGGCAAAACTTCCGGGCGAGGCGCTCAAAACTGCACAGGGTTGCCGGCAAACCCGGCAAAGCTACACCCACCTCTTCCGTTGTCCCGGCGTATGCATCAGTCTTCTTGTACATCTCGCAGATGTGGCGATACGACATCCAAGGGGAAGATGACGACGTGGCCAGGGTTCTCCGTCAGCGAGCTGCTGCTTTTCTTCACTCTGGCCTGAAGACAAAGACCATTGATCCGGATTATTGATCAGATGATTCATTGATTCTGCAGCAGTGATTGATTCTGCAGTGAAACGTTCAAGTTTGTGCAGATTTCCTGCTCTTTGTCACTTGCAGCCCATAAATCAACCAAAACCCAGACAGACTTTCTAATTCATTTGAAAGCCTAATGCTTAGCCTTGTCCATCCTAATCGTAAAATGGAAAAACAGTTTTATTGGTTATCATCTATCGTCCACCTGGGGCCTTACACAGAGTTTCTGTCTTATTTAGTACTCAGCTCAGATAAAATAATTATTGTGAGTGATTTTAACATCCATGTAGGCGCTAAAAATGACAGCCGCCACACAGCATTTAATCTCTTATTAGACTCAACTGGCTTTTCTCAACATGTAAAAGAACCCACCCACCACTTTAATCACACTCTACATCTCGCCATAACACTAGATTTACTAACCCTGCGCAAATATGCGGAAATTCCCTGAGCCCAACACCGACTAGAATTACTGACTTTTTATTTTCTGGTACAAGTCCCGAGGAGTTATTCAGCCCTGCTGAGATTTTCCCAGGTCGTCAGCTCGATTCTCCTCCTGCTTTTGTTGTGCAAACTACCCATCATCTTTGAGTCCTGGCACATTTGTATTTGTTTACTCAGAGTAGCTCAGATCCAAGGCAGGCCAAACACCCGGCAGCTCCACCCACCTCCTCTGCTGTCCAGAAGAGGACCTCTGACTTCTTGCACATCTGCCAGATGTGGCGGTACACATCGATGGGGAAGATGACAACGTGACCGGGCTTCTCCTTCAGTGAGCTGCTGCTCTTCTGCTGCAACCGGCAAAGCATCTGGCAAGCCGCTCAAGACACTCGCACGGGGCCGGCACCCGCAAAGCATCTGGCAAGCCGCTCAAGACACCTGCAGGACAAATACCGCCGCAGCTCCTGCTACCACCTCCGCTGTTCAGACTGATCCTTGTACATCTGCCAGATGTGGCGGTACGACATCCAAGGGGAAGATGACGAAGTGGCCGGGGTTCTCCTTCAGGGAGCTCCTGCTCCTTACATACAAGTTCTAGAAGCTCATCTTTCCAAGCTCCTTAGACTACGATGACAGAGAACATTCACAGACAAAATATTCAATACAACTTCTCAACAACAAAGGGACATCTTTTCACACACACACACACACACACACACACACTAAACATTAAAATGTTCTATACCTGGTACATTGACGACGGACAACCTCAAAAAAAAATGACGGCGTGGCGGGGTTCTCGTTCAGGAGCTCCTGCTCCTCACATACAAGTTCTAGAAGCTCATCTTTCCAAGCTCCTTAGACTACGATGACAGAGAACATTCACAGACAAAATATTCAATACAACTTCTCAACAACAAAGGGACATCTTTTCACACACACACACACACACACACACACACACACACACTAAACATTAAAATGTTCTATACCTGGTACATTGACGACGGACAACCTCAAAAAAATGACGACGTGGCCGGGGTTCTCGTTCAGGAGCTCCTGCTCCTCACATACAAGTTCTAGAAGCTCATCTTTCCAAGCTCCTTAGACTACGATGACAGAGAACATTCACAGACAAAATATTCAACACAACTTATCAACAACAAAGGGACATCTTCTCACACACACACACACACACTAAACATTAAAATGTTCTATACCTGGTACTTTAACGATGAACAACCTCAAAAAAACAACAAAAAAAACAGGTTTCTCCATGCCCCTCGTGTCAGAGTCTGTGGATAAGAAAAAAACAAAAAAAAGAAATTCAGAGACCCCTCTGAGTGGGGAGCCCATAATCTGGCGAAGCGCTCAAGAAATTCGCACAGGTGCCCGCTAACTGCAAAGAAGTCCGCAAAATGCTCAAGATGCCCGCACAAAGCGCCGGCTACTTGGCAAGGCTTCGCGTAAACGCTCAAGATATCTTTGACAGCCGAAGGCTACCCGGCAAAACTTCCGGGCGAGGCGCTCAAAACTGCACAGGGTTGCCGGCAAACCGGCAAAGCTACACCCACCTCTTCCGTTGTCCCGGCGTATGCATCAGTCTTCTTGTACATCTCGCAGATGTGGCGGTACGACATCCAAGGGGAAGATGACGACGTGGCCAGGGTTCTCCGTCAGCGAGCTGCTGCTTTTCTTCTTCACTCTGGCCTGAAGACAAAGACCATTGATCCGGATTATTGATCAGATGATTCATTGATTCTGCAGTGAAACGTTCAAGTTTGTGCAGATTTCCTGCTCTTTGTCACTTGCAGCCCATAAATCAACCAAAAACCCAGACAGACTTTCTAATTCATTTGAAAGCCTGATGCTTAGCCTTGTCCATCCTAATCGTAAAAATGGAAAAACAGTTTTATTGGTTATCATCTATCGTCCACCTGGGGCCTTACACAGAGTTTCTGTCTTATTTAGTACTCAGCTCAGATAAAATAATTATTGTGAGTGATTTTAACATCCATGTAGACGCTAAAATGACAGCCGCCACACAGCATTTAATCTCTTATTAGACTCAACTGGCTTTTCTCAACATGTAAAAGAACCCACCCACCACTTATAATCACACTCTACATCTCGCCATAACACTAGATTTACTAACCCTGCGCAAATATGCGGAAATTCCCTGAGCCCAACACCGACTAGAATTACTGACTTTTTATTTTCTGGTACAAGTCCCGAGGAGTTATTCAGCCCTGCTGAGATTTTCCCAGGTCGTCAGCTCGATTCTCCTCCTGCTTTTGTTGTGCAAACTACCCATCATCTTTGAGTCCTGGCACATTTGTATTTGTTTACTCAGAGTAGCTCAGATCCAAGGCAGGCCAAACACCCGGCAGCTCCACCCACCTCCTCTGCTGTCCAGAAGAGGACCTCTGACTTCTTGCACATCTGCCAGATGTGGCGGCACGACATCGATGGGGAAGATGACAACGTGACCGGGCTTCTCCTTCAGTGAGCTGCTGCTCTTCTGCTGCAACCGGCAAAGCATCTGGCAAGCCGCTCAAGACACTCGCGCGGGGCGGCACCCGCAAAGCATCTGGCAAGCCGCTCAAGACACCTGCAGGACAAATACCGCCGCAGCTCCTGCTACCACCTCCGCTGTCCAGACTGATCCTTGTACATCTGCCAGATGTGGCGGTACGACATCCAAGGGAAGATGACGAAGTGGCGGGTTCTCCTTCAGGGAGCTCCTGCTCCTTACATACAAGTTCTAGAAGCTCATCTTTCCAAGCTCCTTAGACTACGATGACAGAGAACATTCACAGACAAAATATTCAATACAACTTCTCAACAACAAAGGGACATCTTCTCACACACACACACACACACACACACACACACACTAAACATTAAAATGTTCTATACCTGGTACTTTAACGATGAACAACCTCAAAAAAACAAAAAAAAAACAGGTTTCTCCATGCCCCTCGTGTCAGAGTCTGTGGATAAGAAAAAACAAAAAAAGAAATTCAGAGACCCCTCTGAGTGGGGAGCCCATAATCTGGCGAAGCGCTCAAGAAATTCGCACAGGTGCCCGCTAACTGCAAAGAAGTCCGGCAAAATGCTCAAGATGCCCGCACAAAGCGCCGGCTACTTGGCAAGGCTCGGGCGAAACGCTCAAGATATCTTTGACAGCCGAAGGCTACCCGCAAAAACTTCCGGGCGAGGCGCTCAAAACTGCACAGGGTTGCCGGCAAACCCGGCAAAGCTACACCCACCTCTTCCGTTGTCCGGACGTATGCATCAGTCTTCTTGTACATCTCGCAGATGTGGCGGTACGACATCCAAGGGGAAGATGACGACGTGGCCAGGGTTCTCCGTCAGCGAGCTGCTGCTTTTCTTCTTCACTCTGGCCTGAAGACAAAGACCATTGATCCGGATTATTGATCAGATGATTCATTGATTCTGCAGTGAAACGTTCAAGTTTGTGCAGATTTCCTGCTCTTTGTCACTTGCAGCCCATAAATCAACCAAAAACCCAGACAGACTTTCTAATTCATTTGAAAGCCTGATGCTTAGCCTTGTCCATCCTAATCGTAAAAATGGAAAAACAGTTTTATTGGTTATCATCTATCGTCCACCTGGGGCCTTACACAGAGTTTCTGTCTTATTTAGTACTCAGCTCAGATAAAATAATTATTGTGAGTGATTTTAACATCCATGTAGACGCTAAAAATGACAGCCGCCACACAGCATTTAATCTCTTATTAGACTCAACTGGCTTTTCTCAACATGTAAAAGAACCCACCCACCACTTTAATCACACTCTACATCTCGCCATAACACTAGATTTACTAACCCTGCGCAAATATGCGGAAATTCCCTGAGCCCAACACCGACTAGAATTACTGACTTTTTATTTTCTGGTACAAGTCCCGAGGAGTTATTCAGCCCTGCTGAGATTTTCCCAGGTCGTCAGCTCGATTCTCCTCCTGCTTTTGTTGTGCAAACTACCCATCATCTTTGAGTCCTGGCACATTTGTATTTGTTTACTCAGAGTAGCTCAGATCCAAGGCAGGCCAAACACCCGGCAGCTCCACCCACCTCCTCTGCTGTCCAGAAGAGGACCTCTGACTTCTTGCACATCTGCCAGATGTGGCGGTACACATCGATGGGGAAGATGACAACGTGACCGG
This sequence comes from Oreochromis aureus, assembly GCF_013358895.1. Taxonomy (NCBI): domain Eukaryota; kingdom Metazoa; phylum Chordata; class Actinopteri; order Cichliformes; family Cichlidae; genus Oreochromis; species Oreochromis aureus. The sequence continues at coordinate 1,917,198 of NC_052960.1, forward strand.
GCTTCTCCTTCAGTGAGCTGCTGCTCTTCTGCTGCAACCGGCAAAGCATCTGGCAAGCCGCTCAAGACACTCGCACGGGGCCGGCACCCGCAAAGCATCTGGCAAGCCGCTCAAGACACCTGCAGGACAAATACCGCCGCAGCTCCTGCTACCACCTCCGCTGTTCAGACTGATCCTTGTACATCTGCCAGATGTGGCGGTACGACATCCAAGGGGAAGATGACGAAGTGGCCGGGGTTCTCCTTCAGGGAGCTCCTGCTCCTTACATACAAGTTCTAGAAGCTCATCTTTCCAAGCTCCTTAGACTACGATGACAGAGAACATTCACAGACAAAATATTCAATACAACTTCTCAACAACAAAGGGACATCTTTTCACACACACACACACACACACACACACACACACACACACACACACACACACACACTAAACATTAAAATGTTCTATACCTGGTACATTGACGACGGACAACCTCAAAAAAAACTGACGACGTGGGCGGGTTCTCGTTCAGGAGCTCCTGCTCCTCACATACAAGTTCTAGAAGCTCATCTTTCCAAGCTCCTTAGACTACGATGACAGAGAACATTCACAGACAAAATATTCAATACAACTTCTCAACAACAAAGGGACATCTTTTCACACACACACACACACACACACTAAACATTAAAATGTTCTATACCTGGTACATTGTCGACGGACAACCTCAAAAAAATGACGACGTGGCCGGGGTTCTCGTTCAGGGAGCTCCTGCTCCTCACATACAAGTTCTAGAAGCTCATCTTTCCAAGCTCCTTAGACTACGATGACAGAGAACATTCACAGACAAAATATTCAACACAACTTATCAACAACAAAGGGACATCTTCTCACACACACACACACACTAAACATTAAAATGTTCTATACCTGGTACTTTAACGATGAACAACCTCAAAAAACAACAAAAAAAACAGGTTTCTCCATGCCCCTCGTGTCAGAGTCTGTGGATAAGAAAAAAAAAAAAAAAGAAATTCAGAGACCCCTCTGAGTGGGGAGCCCATAATCTGGGCGAAGCGCTCAAGAAATTCGCACAGGTGCCCGCTAACTGCAAAGAAGTCCGGCAAAATGCTCAAGATGCCCGCACAAAGCGCCGGCTACTTGGCAAGGCTTCGGGTAAACGCTCAAGATATCTTTGACAGCCGAAGGCTACCCGCAAAAACTTCCGGGCGGCGCTCAAAACTGCACAGGGTTGCCGGCAAACCCGGCAAAGCTACACCCACCTCTTCCGTTGTCCCGGCGTATGCATCAGTCTTCTTGTACATCTCGCAGATGTGGCGATACGACATCCAAGGGAAGATGACGACGTGGCCAGGGTTCTCCGTCAGCGAGCTGCTGCTTTTCTTCTTCACTCTGGCCTGAAGACAAAGACCATTGATCCGGATTATTGATCAGATGATTCATTGATTCTGCAGTGAAACGTTCAAGTTTGTGCAGATTTCCTGCTCTTTGTCACTTGCAGCCCATAAATCAACCAAAAACCCAGACAGACTTTCTAATTCATTTGAAAGCCTGATGCTTAGCCTTGTCCATCCTAATCGTAAAAATGGAAAAACAGTTTTATTGGTTATCATCTATCGTCCACCTGGGGCCTTACACAGAGTTTCTGTCTTATTTAGTACTCAGCTCAGATAAAATAATTATTGTGAGTGATTTTAACATCCATGTAGACGCTAAAAAATGACAGCCGCCACACAGCATTTAATCTCTTATTAGACTCAACTGGCTTTTCTCAACATGTAAAAGAACCCACCCACCACTTTAATCACACTCTACATCTCGCCATAACACTAGATTTACTAACCCTGCGCAAATATGCGGAAATTCCCTGAGCCCAACACCGACTAGAATTACTGACTTTTTTATTTTCTGGTACAAGTCCCGAGGAGTTATTCAGCCCTGCTGAGATTTTCCCAGGTCGTCAGCTCGATTCTCCTCCTGCTTTTGTTGTGCAAACTACCCATCATCTTTGAGTCCTGGCACATTTGTATTTGTTTACTCAGAGTAGCTCAGATCCAAGGCAGGCCAAACACCCGGCAGCTCCACCCACCTCCTCTGCTGTCCAGAAGAGGACCTCTGACTTCTTGCACATCTGCCAGATGTGGCGGTGCACGACATCGATGGGGAAGATGACAACGTGACGGGCTTCTCCTTCAGTGAGCTGCTGCTCTTCTGCTGCAACCGGCAAAGCATCTGGCAAGCCGCTCAAGACACTCGCACGGGCCGGCACCCGCCAAAGCATCTGGCAAGCCGCTCAAGACACCTGCAGGACAAATACCGCCGCAGCTCCTGCTACCACCTCCGCTGTTCAGACTGATCCTTGTACATCTGCCAGATGTGGCGGCACGACATCCAAGGGAAGATGACGAAGTGGGCGGGTTCTCCTTCAGGGAGCTCCTGCTCCTTACATACAAGTTCTAGAAGCTCATCTTTCCAAGCTCCTTAGACTACGATGACAGAGAACATTCACAGACAAAATATTCAATACAACTTCTCAACAACAAAGGGACATCTTTTCACACACACACACACACACACACACACTAAACATTAAAATGTTCTATACCTGGTACATTGACGACGGACAACCTCAAAAAAAAACATGACGACGTGGCGGGGTTCTCGTTCAGGAGCTCCTGCTCCTCACATACAAGTTCTAGAAGCTCATCTTTCCAAGCTCCTTAGACTACGATGACAGAGAACATTCACAGACAAAATATTCAATACAACTTCTCAACAACAAAGGGACATCTTTTCACACACACACACACACACACACACACACACTAAACATTAAAATGTTCTATACCTGGTACATTGTCGACGGACAACCTCAAAAAAAATGACGACGTGGCGGGGTTCTCGTTCAGGAGCTCCTGCTCCTCACATACAAGTTCTAGAAGCTCATCTTTCCAAGCTCCTTAGACTACGATGACAGAGAACATTCACAGACAAAATATTCAACACAACTTATCAACAACAAAGGGACATCTTCTCACACACACACACACACACACTAAACATTAAAATGTTCTATACCTGGTACTTTAACGATGAACAACCTCAAAAAAACAACAAAAAAAACAGGTTTCTCCATGCCCCTCGTGTCAGAGTCTGTGGATAAGAAAAAAACAAAAAAGAAATTCAGAGACCCCTCTGGTGGGGAGCCCATAATCTGGCGAAGCGCTCAAGAAATTCGCACAGGTGCCCGCTAACTGCAAAGAAGTCCGGCAAAATGCTCAAGATGCCCGCACAAAGCGCCCGGCTACTTGGCAAGGCTTCGGCGGCGCTCAAGATATCTTTGACAGCCGAAGGCTACCCGCAAAACTTCCGGGCGAGGCGCTCAAAACTGCACAGGGTTGCCGGCAAACCCGCAAAGCTACACCCACCTCTTCCGTTGTCCCGGCGTATGCATCAGTCTTCTTGTACATCTCGCAGATGTGGCGATGCGACATCCAAGGGAAGATGACGACGTGGCCAGGGTTCTCCGTCAGCGAGCTGCTGCTTTTCTTCACTCTGGCCTGAAGACAAAGACCATTGATCCGGATTATTGATCAGATGATTCATTGATTCTGCAGCAGTGATTGATTCTGCAGTGAAACGTTCAAGTTTGTGCAGATTTCCTGCTCTTTGTCACTTGCAGCCCATAAATCAACCAAAACCCAGACAGACTTTCTAATTCATTTGAAAGCCTGATGCTTAGCCTTGTCCATCCTAATCGTAAAAATGGAAAAACAGTTTTATTGGTTATCATCTATCGTCCACCTGGGGCCTTACACAGAGTTTCTGTCTTATTTAGTACTCAGCTCAGATAAAATAATTATTGTGAGTGATTTTAACATCCATGTAGACGCTAAAAATGACAGCCGCCACACAGCATTTAATCTCTTATTAGACTCAACTGGCTTTTCTCAACATGTAAAAGAACCCACCCACCACTTTAATCACACTCTACATCTCGCCATAACACTAGATTTACTAACCCTGCGCAAATATGCGGAAATTCCCTGAGCCCAACACCGACTAGAATTACTGACTTTTTATTTTCTGGTACAAGTCCCGAGGAGTTATTCAGCCCTGCTGAGATTTTCCCAGGTCGTCAGCTCGATTCTCCTCCTGCTTTTGTTGTGCAAACTACCCATCATCTTTGAGTCCTGGCACATTTGTATTTGTTTACTCAGAGTAGCTCAGATCCAAGGCAGGCCAAACACCCGGCAGCTCCACCCACCTCCTCTGCTGTCCAGAAGAGGACCTCTGACTTCTTGCACATCTGCCAGATGTGGCGGTACGACATCGATGGGGAAGATGACAACGTGACCGGGCTTCTCCTTCAGTGAGCTGCTGCTCTTCTGCTGCAACCGGCAAAGCATCTGGCAAGCCGCTCAAGACACACTCGCACGGGGCCGGCACCGCAAAGCATCTGGCAAGCCGCTCAAGACACCTGCAGGACAAATACCGCCGCAGCTCCTGCTACCACCTCCGCTGTTCAGACTGATCCTTGTACATCTGCCAGATGTGGCGATACGACATCCAAGGGAAGATGACGAAGTGGCCGGGTTCTCCTTCAGGGAGCTCCTGCTCCTTACATACAAGTTCTAGAAGCTCATCTTTCCAAGCTCCTTAGACTACGATGACAGAGAACATTCACAGACAAAATATTCAATACAACTTCTCAACAACAAAGGGACATCTTTTCACACACACACACACACACACACTAAACATTAAAATGTTCTATACCTGGTACATTGACGACGGACAACCTCAAAAAAAAAATGACGACGTGGCGGGGTTCTCGTTCAGGAGCTCCTGCTCCTCACATACAAGTTCTAGAAGCTCATCTTTCCAAGCTCCTTAGACTACGATGACAGAGAACATTCACAGACAAAATATTCAATACAACTTCTCAACAACAAAGGGACATCTTTTCACACACACACACACACACACACTAAACATTAAAATGTTCTATACCTGGTACATTGTCGACGGACAACCTCAAAAAAAAATGACGACGTGGCGGGGTTCTCGTTCAGGAGCTCCTGCTCCTCACATACAAGTTCTAGAAGCTCATCTTTCCAAGCTCCTTAGACTACGATGACAGAGAACATTCACAGACAAAATATTCAACACAACTTCTCAACAACAAAGGGACATCTTCTCACACACACACACACACTAAACATTAAAATGTTCTATACCTGGTACATTGACGACGGACAACCTCAAAAAAAAATGACGGCGTGGCGGGGTTCTCCTTCAGGGAGCTCCTGCTCCTCACATACAAGTTCTAGAAGCTCATCTTTCCAAGCTCCTTAGACTACGATGACAGAGAACATTCACAGACAAAATATTCAACACAACTTATCAACAACAAAGGGACATCTTCTCACACACACACACACACTAAACATTAAAATGTTCTATACCTGGTACTTTAACGATGAACAACCTCAAAAAAACAACAAAAAAAAACAGGTTTCTCCATGCCCCTCGTGTCAGAGTCTGTGGATAAGAAAAAAAAAAAAAAGAAATTCAGAGACCCCTCTGAGTGGGGAGCCCATAATCTGGCGAAGCGCTCAAGAAATTCGCACAGGTGCCCGCTAACTGCAAAGAAGTCCGGCAAAATGCTCAAGATGCCCGCACAAAGCGCCGGCTACTTGGCAAGGCTTGAGCTAAACGCTCAAGATATCTTTGACAGCCGAAGGCTACCCGGCAAAACTTCGGGCGAGGCGCTCAAAACTGCACAGGGTTGCCGCAAACCCGGCAAAGCTACACCCACCTCTTCCGTTGTCCCGGCGTATGCATCAGTCTTCTTGTACATCTCGCAGATGTGGCGATACGACATCCAAGGGAAGATGACGACGTGGCCAGGGTTCTCCGTCAGCGAGCTGCTGCTTTTCTTCTTCACTCTGGCCTGAAGACAAAGACCATTGATCCGGATTATTGATCAGATGATTCATTGATTCTGCAGTGAAACGTTCAAGTTTGTGCAGATTTCCTGCTCTTTGTCACTTGCAGCCCATAAATCAACCAAAAACCCAGACAGACTTTCTAATTCATTTGAAAGCCTGATGCTTAGCCTTGTCCATCCTAATCGTAAAAATGGAAAAACAGTTTTATTGGTTATCATCTATCGTCCACCTGGGGCCTTACACAGAGTTTCTGTCTTATTTAGTACTCAGCTCAGATAAAATAATTATTGTGAGTGATTTTAACATCCATGTAGACGCTAAAATGACAGCCGCCACACAGCATTTAATCTCTTATTAGACTCAACTGGCTTTTCTCAACATGTAAAAGAACCCACCCACCACTTTAATCACACTCTACATCTCGCCATAACACTAGATTTACTAACCCTGCGCAAATATGCGGAAATTCCCTGAGCCCAACACCGACTAGAATTACTGACTTTTTATTTTCTGGTACAAGTCCCGAGGAGTTATTCAGCCCTGCTGAGATTTTCCCAGGTCGTCAGCTCGATTCTCCTCCTGCTTTTGTTGTGCAAACTACCCATCATCTTTGAGTCCTGGCACATTTGTATTTGTTTACTCAGAGTAGCTCAGATCCAAGGCAGGCCAAACACCCCGGCAGCTCCACCCACCTCCTCTGCTGTCCAGAAGAGGACCTCTGACTTCTTGCACATCTGCCAGATGTGGCGGTACGACATCGATGGGGAAGATGACAACGTGACCGGGCTTCTCCTTCAGTGAGCTGCTGCTCTTCTGCTGCAACCGGCAAAGCATCTGGCAAGCCGCTCAAGACACTCGCGGGGCCGGCACCGCAAAGCATCTGGCAAGCCGCTCAAGACACCTGCAGGACAAATACCGCCGCAGCTCCTGCTACCACCTCCGCTGTTCAGACTGATCCTTGTACATCTGCCAGATGTGGCGGTACGACATCCAAGGGGAAGATGACGAAGTGGCCGGGGTTCTCCTTCAGGGAGCTCCTGCTCCTCACATATAAGTTCTAGAAGCTCATCTTTCCAAGCTCCTTAGACTACGATGACAGAACAGTCACAGACAAAATATTCAATACAACTTCTCAACAACAAAGGGACATCTTTTCACACACACACACACACACTAAACATTAAAATGTTCTATACCTGGTACATTGACGACGGACAACCTCAAAAAAATGACGACGTGGCCGGGGTTCTCCTTCAGGGAGCTCCTGCTCCTCACATACAAGTTCTAGAAGCTCATCTTTCCAAGCTCCTTAGACTACGATGACAGAGAACATTCACAGACAAAATATTCAACACAACTTCTCAACAACAAAGGGACATCTTTTCACACACACACACACACACCAGGAGTTATAAGGTTAATGGGAAACCAGTCAGTTAGCTTAGGTTACATATGCAAATATGACAAAATAAGCAGCTTCTCTCCTTCCATTCCAAGCAGGACAGTGGTAACAACCGCAGGCTACGGACAATTTTAAGTTTTAACTTTTAAATAGGCTATATAAATTTCAATGGGAGCAACAGGGTGGTCAAATGTCGTCAATTTTACTACAGAGTAGGACGGATTGTAAGGTAGCAAATGTAATCGGAAAACAAGTTTTCAGCACTGCAGGTTAGCTGGGTGTAATGCTTTTCAGCTAAAAAAGAAACATGGTCTGACTCCTACCTAACGATACGATTTAGCGCTATATGATAAATTTAAATTTCAGATTACGTGTGACAAATAAAATTTAAATTTGGAAACAGAACATTCGTTCTAATTGGACGTGCTTTGTATGGGCAGAAATCTTTGCCATCAGAAACTGAATCTGAATAAGTTAAATTCGAATTTGAATTGCTCGGATTGAATCTGAATTGTAACTTGAATAAATGCTTTTAAAAGCTGAATTTGAATTAGTCTAATTTGAAATTCAATTTATTGGTTTGAAAATGATCGTAACTAAATTGAAACTGAATTTTACATTTTGAAAATGAATTCATTTGCTTTGAAACTGCATTTTATCCTTTAGAAATTTAGCTCTCGAATAATTTCAGATTCGCTTCTCACCATTCAGTTTCAGTTCTACAATTTAATTTCAGTTCCAAAATTCAGTTTTTTGGGACTTGCATCCGGTTCCGGTTCAAGAGTAATCAAGCACAGATTAACAGACTACGTTTTACTAGCGGACCGAGTAGAAATGGACCGACCTTGACCTCTGTCTTTGAAAAGGTGAAGAGCCTAAGCAGTCATTTAGATAAAATATTAGGTGTTCTTTACCTGTAAATACACAAATAGAATACAATAGAATAGAATGCCTTTATTGTCACTATACAGTTGTACAATGAGATACAGAGCATCTCCTACTCAGTGTAAACATGCTGGGAGGAGGGGTACAGTTCTCCAGCGCTATGTACATATGGGCAGTATTAACATAGGGGAAAAAGATATATATGAAATGTACAATATACAAGCCGTATTTTAAAAAAGAAAAAGTAATATGTAATAAATAGCGTTATGTATATACAGTTGAGTTATTGCACATAGAATTGGTATTGCACCGTGGTGGACCATAGAGGAAGTGGGGGGCTGTGTTATCGGTGCATGTGTGAGTTCAGGGTGGTTATCGCTTTGGGGAAGAAACTGTTTTTGAGTCTGTGGGTTTTTGTGCTGATGCACCTGTAGTGCTTCCCTGAGGGAAGCAGGCTGAACATGTTGAAACCAGGGTGGGAGCTGTCCTTGATAATGTTTGCTGCTCTGCTGAGGCAGCGGGAGGAATAAATGTCCATCAGGGAGGGGAGAGGGCAACCGATGACTCTCAGGAAGTGCAGCCGCTGTTGGGCCTTCTTGACGACCGCTGAGATGTTGTCTGTCCAGGAGATGTCAGCAGAGATGAGGACACCAAGGAACCGGAAGGTGTGGACCCTCTCCACACACTCCCCGTTGATGTAGAGGGGGGCCAAGTCGGTGCTGTGCCTCCTCAAGTCAACAATGAGCTCTATGGTTTTCTTAGTGTTCAGTGCCAGGTTGTTTTCTGAACACCAGGCTGCCAACTTCAGGACTTCCTCTCTGTACTCTGCCTCGTCTCCCTTCGAGATGAGTGCGACTACCGTGGTGACATCAGCAAACTTGATGATGAGAGTGTTGTTGTGGGTCGAATTACAGTCGTGGGTGTGGGCTCAGCACACAGCCCTGTGGGGAGCCGGTGCTCAGTGTGCGAGTGGAGGAGAGATGAGGGCCGAGTCTCACAGCCTGGGGCCCGTTTGTGAGGAAATCCTTTATCCAGGCACATGTGAGAGGAGGGAGGCCAGGAGTGACCAGTTTGGTGATGAGGATGTTCGGGATGATTGTATTAAAGGCTGAGCTGTAGTCCACGAAGAGCATTCGGACGTAGCTCTGCCGCTGCTCTAGGTGACTCAGCACAGCGTGGAGGGCTGTGGCGATGGCGTCTTCTGTGGATCTGTTTGCACGGTATGCAAACTGGTGGGGGTCGAATTCTGGGGGGAGGTAATCCTTGATGTGCTGAAGGACTAGGACAAAGTAAATTTAGAAACGTAATTACTGTCAAGAGTGAACAAGCACTGATAGTGTAATCTACAGCTGTGGCCAAACGTTTAGAGAATGAGAAGTGTTGTTTGTTTATTTAAAATGTTTGCTGTTTCAGTGATAGTTAGACTAACTATTCACTTTAACTAAGGTTATTAAGTCAGGCGATAACGATATATATCATGATATAAGCCAAATAACTATATTTGTAAGATTTAAATGTGCCGTTGCTCACAAGTAAAATGTGAAATAATTAGCAGCTTTTTTTAATTAAAATATTTATTTCCCATAATAAGTTCAACAGGGTAGATGTACTTAAGGAACATGAGACTTCAGTTTCAGATAAATAAAGGCAAATATTGCAAACTACACAAAAGGCAGCCGCTAAAGCGTTTAAGTTTCAAAATAGAACAAACAACAGACTACTAAATTGTCAATTCCACTTAGAAACAAAATATTAATTCTAAAAATAAATCTTAGGTCGTTTTACAGAAGGACAAAATTGACTAACTTTTGTCAATATCAAATAAACTGAGAACTAAAGGGAAATTCTCAATCTCTCCTTGTTGTATAGCTTAGCTTTTCAAACCGTTTTAACAGTTACTTTAGTCTGACAAAAGCCGAATGACGAATCAGCGCTTTCAGTCAGAGATTGAGCATGCACCGCTTTATTGTATTTCCAGACTTGCTTTCGGCACAATTTACAGTGCGCGCTACTCTGTTTTTGTCAGACTTCAAGTAGCGAAATACCTTCACTCACACGGAACTTCTGTGGCCCTTCCGTTCGACAAGCTCTCCGGAATTGGAACCATCATCTGTTTTTTCTTCGGTAACCTTCGCTCACGCTCTCGGTTGATTTTTCTCTAGTCGGCAAACTAGAAAAAAACAAATACACATGTGCGCCTTGGCGCTTGTGCTGTACGTAACAAGTCACGTGACGCTGCGGCTGTGATTGGTTCAGCTCTGCGCAACTTAATTTGGATTGGCTGGTTTTTGTTTTTGGTTTTTTTTTTAGAGGACAAGAGAGCTGAGGCCTATCTCAATAGTTTAATTTTTCTATCGAGAAAAAGTTATTTCGCAATACATATCGTTATCGTTCTATCGCCCAGGTCTACTACCTATTAAAACTAAACTAGCTAACTCAGCCTAGTCTTCTGTGCTTGCTAGCTGTGGGTATTTATGCACCTCCATACCGACAGCCTTGAACAAGACAGTGTTACAGACAGCTGTACTGCTGAAACCTAACAGGGGAGTAAACAACTCCTGATTGAAACCAGCTGTGTGAAGCCATAAGCTTACTCTAAAGGCTGCGTGGACAACGGCAACAGCGAACCGGGCTCACCAGTAAAAACTCGTATCTCAAAATAAAGACTACAATATTAAACTTATAAACTCCTCTGTTGAAAGATATTGCGGCTCTTCCAATATAACCAACGACCGTGGCAGGCTAAACATGAGGACACTAACGACGCACAACAATAAACACTTCTGAGCTATTTGGGCTTTTTATTCAACCATTATACCGCCCACGATCACACAATATACAACAAGTGCTCAGACTGCGCAGACAAACATGACTGATTCACAAAGTGTTACACCAACTATCACTTGCAGAAACAAACTGTGCAACAGAAAGCTTTACCCCTTGCTCACCTACCTTTCCGCTCAGCAAACAGCAGGGGCACTAACAGGTGAGCGCCATTATTTATCACCCAGGAGTCACGCCCCACAACGTGCACAATACACGTGACTTTTTCTTCTTCCTCCTCTTTATAGGGTTGATTGGCGGTTGGCAAACAGTAAAATGGTGCATTACCGCCACCTACTGGTGTGGAGTGTTTACCAAAATGACAAAAAATAAATAAATAAAACAAAAAATTCAAATCCTCCCAAACAAAGGCGTCTGTCTTAAAAACCAAAATACAGCCTGATAACGTTCACTTATAGATTTCTTGTGAAATAAATCAAGTCCAGCTTCACTCTCATATCATTCCAGCTTTTTGATCAGTTGTCTTCTTCCAACACTATACACTGGAGACGGGGGTAGGTGTTTCTGTATGGCACTCTCGGCTGTATCAGGTAAGAATGTAAGAATGTAGTTATTTGAAGGTCGATGTATTACTAAAGCTAATGTGGCAGGTTGAATATTAAATGTGTTGGTTCATCCCACTTTTAGTCAGGCGCATTAGGGGGCGCTAGTATAAATAGTGGCCATCTGAGCGTCGCTTTTCGGTCACCTGACTTGCCCTGGTGTTGCAGGTAGGAGCTGCGTACATGTTGTTGTTGCTGCCTCAGCCGACAGTACTTGTGTTGTTTGTTGTGTTCGTGTTCGTGTTCGTGTTCGTGTTCGTGTTACAGAGGTCACCCGCGGGTTTCCTTCCTGACGCCTCCATCGTGGCAGTGCAGACATTATTTCACTCAGTGGTAAGCCAATGTTGTTTATAGTTCGTAGCTGTAGGAGCCTCCTATACGCCACTCCGTTCATAACTCGCGTGACACCGTTTAATTGGTACGTAGCTCAGCTTTGTTACGATCTCTGCCGTTTATTTTTCTTTTATAGTGAACACTGTATTGGAGGAAGTGTGGGCCTTAGTGGGCGGCCAGTAGCTTTACAGCAAGGTCGCTACGGCTATTCTATGCTAGGCTAACAGAAGCGCTGCTGCTTTGCCCTTGTCTGTTTCCGTTTGCCAGGGTTCTTTTTCCCTGCTGCTGCCAGCCCCTTAAGAGTGGACGTCGGCGTGGACAGCGGCTACATACATGCCGGCTACGGGAGTCGGCTGGCGTGCATGTCATTACTGAATTGTTAAAATAAAGTTGTCAGGCAGACAGCAATTTGGAGTAATACGGGGTCCCCGTCTGCTCCAGATTTAAGGTTTTATTTAGTTTGTATGTCTGGGTCTCTGTTGTTGTGACACCACTGGTAGGAGCCCCTTTTTCTAGCTGCGGATCACCAGTGTGTTCCTGCGGTTGGGCCAGCGTGTGCAAAGTAGGTTTTTGGAATATATTATGATTCAGATGCGGAGGGCCTGACGTGGAGGAGACTGGGGTGCCTTGGTGGTGGGATTTTTTGAGTATTACATGCCTGCATTTTTAGTTAGTGTGAGCGTGTGATAGTGTGCTGCACTTGTATATTGGTGAGTTTTTGTGCGTGGCATCCCTGCCCCTCCGTGGTAAGCCTCGGCTCTGAATACTGTTTAGGATATTTGTATATTGATATTTATGCCCGTGTTTTTATAAGTATTAAATTGTCTGTTTTATCATTGAACCACGTATTGAGTACAGGGCTCAGAAAATGGCTAGCCCGACGTCCTGGGGCTAGCGATTTTTTTTTTCCAGTCGGGCTACCAAAATCTCTCAGCCCTACCCATCGGGCTATCATAGGAAGGGAAAATGTGTCAATGCTTTTGCATTCTTTCGGAAATGTAGCTGAGTAATTATGTCATTGGCATCGATGAGCCAAAACTCCATATCCCACAATTCATAGCACGCCTCTACAGAGTAAACAATGGTGGCCACCACTTCGTTTTATGTCTTTTATTAGTATTTCTCGGTCACAAAATAAACTTTTAAGATATTTTCAGGCGAGAATGTAGGTGTGTAAACTTCAAATATCTGCTCGATTTATCAAGACATGCCATGCCACAGTTCTCTTACGTGTTGCTGATAGCCGGCTAGCTAGCTAGCTAGCGCCGCTAGCGACCCTTCGTGAAAAAGCACTCAGGCTTGGCTTATAGTGACGCGGCTGAAACTCGTTTCAACACCTGATCACTCGCCAACAGTCTGTGTTTTAGCTGGACTTATTTTTCGTTTATATGATGCTGGAAAGCGAAGGCAGGAGCGTGAGGTGAACTGAATTTCAGGTAAGAAGTTATAAACTGCACTCTATTTGGGTCAGATATAAACCGAGTTTAGGTGTAGTTTATTTTCGTTGTGCTGACCTTTTACAATCGTGCTGCGTACTCATAAGGGTTAGGTCATAGAGTTGCCGTACAAACGGAATCGTCCCACATTCAGAGGAATTATTACGATTTATTCTGTCGTTACGAAGCCTCCCCTGTCATTCTCTTGCCTGTTGCAACTTCAATCATGAAACTAATCAACGATCGGCTTTTCGCTCTTGTTTATCGCGCTAAACAGCAGCACGTTTAAGATCGTTCAGCTGTTAGAATTTATTTGATTTTAATTTCTAGTATCAGCTGATGTTTGATGGAGCCACAGCTGTAAAAACGGCTGGTCCAAACCAGGAGATGTCCTTACTGAATCATCAGAGCTGAACAGGTGATGGAGAAACAGGTTTACCCTTTAGGTGACATGAATGAGTTGAAGGGAAGTTATGAACTGTTTCTGAGAGACACATAACACCAAGCTCCTGTTTTTGTGTAGCTGACAGCTGGTAACTGTGCAGGGGCGGATCTAGCAAAGCTTTTGCCGGGGGGGCCAGGTAGGGCATTAACAGAGAAAGGTGGACACAAAGATACTTTTCTTTCTTACACTCATATAAAATATTTAGCTTTTATTAAATAGTTATCTGAATCTTACAACCAAAGTTTGTATAATAATACACAAGATTGGCTGTAGACCATTGTTCATCATTCAGAACACTGTGTAAAAATAACAAAAAACAAAAAGTGAATGCAAAAGTGCATAAATATTTATTTTACGTGTTTGATGTGTGTGGCGGGGCGTGGTCTGCAGTGCCGCTGCAGGGGAAGTGGACCCACCTGAGCGGCATCAGCAATCACTCCTCACGGGCGTAGTCTGTGCTCTCTCGGCTGTTTTTTGGGTGTGTGTCGGGCTGTGAGTTGAAAAGCTACAGCCGGCTGTGTGGGTACACCAACCATGTGTGAAAAGTGGTCCATAACGTAATGGTTCAAAGCATGTTCATGCAAACATTGTCGGGGTCTGCCGTGATACAATGGGACGTCTGCTCATGAACCTGTGTGCACAACATCTGCAAATCGGGGCTGTACGAAGTAACTTCATCTTTACACAAAACTGTAAGCTGTCATCTGTGAAGCATGAGTGGTGTTTGTTTTTACCATAGTTCATGGTGGAGAATGGGTGCTCTTCTGAGTTTTGCCCTAAGCAGCCGTATGAATGGCAACCTACACTGTTTAGCAGCGGCATAGGCACACTTAAAATTTCTTCTGAAATTTTCGCTTTCTAGTTTGTTAAAAGGCTAAATTGTAAACAGTTTTAACAGATTGAACTACTTAAACCTGAATGCAAAATGTGAAGCCATTATGGATAGTTGGGTTTTTTTGTCATCACAATGCTAATCCAGTTTCTCACAAGCCAGTATTTGTTGTGTCATTATCTTTTCAAAAACCTGTAATCATGATCAGAAGTCGGGGACCTCAGTGAGGAGTTCAGAGTCTGCAGCACTGAACCTGCTGGGGTATTGCCTCTGGATTAGCCTTTGCTTCATTTGCCTCCGGTCATTGCAGAGAGATGTTGTGCAATGGTCAGTTCTTAAAGGCTATGTGATTATTTTTAACCCAGAAGTTTAAAAATGGTCAAATTTGGTTAAACTGCTTAAAACTGGCTTTCTCCTGTATGTTCTGCTTGAATATACAACAAACAGGAATAGAAATGCATTTCACTGCAAATAGTTTGGTTTATTTTATCTTTTGAAAGTTAGTCTTTGAGCTTTTCAGCAGTTTAGATGCTTTCTCCCTGAAGATGAAGATAACTGACAAGACGTTATTCATATTTAAGCTCTAATTTGGCCTTTTTCTTCTTTCTGTTTGTTTGTGTCCTAGATGGCCTGACTCGGCACGTGGGGGTAAACGCTGAGTTTGCCTTCGCCCAAGCAGAGCAGAAATGTCTCCGCTACGCTCCAGATCACATGCAGGATGCCCAAGATCAGCCCAATCCCGGAGTGAACTAAAGTGACCTGTAACAAAACCTTAACCTTAAAAGGTTTATTTGTAATAATAATTCAGACTGCTATATTTAAATAAATATTAAATTAGATTTCTTCAAATACATTTTGCTAGTCTGTTTCATTGACTATAACATTTGAGTACAGTAGGTATTATTATTTAAGGACAAACCCATTTGTTACTCAGTGTTAGTTGTCATCGAGGACCGAGACTTCCTGTTTCCTGACTGCTGCAGCACATCCAGCTGAACAATCGCCTGATCACCACAGCTCCTTATATTTGCTTTAAATTTTAGATATCTGGAAGATTTACAAACTCTACTTACAAGTTTTATTAGAGGCTGTTAAGATTTATTCTGCATGTCTCTTTACTGAAATTAAGATCTAATCATTAACCAACCTGGTTAAAAATATAAGCAAAAATATTCAGTTGAAAAAGCTACAATAAAACTGACCCAAGTGTTTTCAGGGAACTTTGAACATCTTTTGGATTGGATTAAAGTCAGCCTCTTGCATCTATTACATAAGAACATTGTTTACCTAGCGGCTCAGAAACCATTCCCAGATAATGAGGATCAAGCTGAAAAGATGACTGTGCTACAAAGGCCATCAGCTGTTCCAGACTGTCACCTGGTCTAAACTGATCCAAGCCGTGCATAAACTGAAACAGATTCATCTGCAGTACACAAATATTATTATCAGAGATGATTTATTGCTTTGTGATCCAACGTTACCTGACCGTAGTGATGAACGCAGCATGGAAACTGATGATTGAAACTGACGAGTAGGAAAAAGATGCCCTTTTGTGTGAAACTGAGTCTGAAAGTGAACATCCTGCGATGAACAAAATCCAGAGGAACTACATCCAGAGGAACCAGAAAGTGATTTGAACAATGGAGGTTTTGCTCTAGAAAGTTGTCTGCAACCTGTAGACATTTCAGAGGAGATTCTCTGTTGTGTGGCTCCTGCAGAAAGAAACAATACTGTTTAGTTTTTTCAGAACTTCTCATTTGGAAGTCATGGCATTTCCTGTGCAGTTTGTCAGTGTGACAGATTTATTGTCACAGGCTGTGACTGTACCAGAAGAATCGAGGTCTTACACATTTATGCCAATGGAATCCCATAACACAGACACTCTTAAGAAGCTTGATTCAACCATTATAATCCTCAATGCAGATGATTTCCAGAAACGTACAGGCAGAATGGAACGAAGAGACAAACCATTTACAGGTGGGCGAAATGACACCTGACACCCTGAATGTTGCTGAAGGAGCTCGAGTGAAGCTGTGACACACTAAACTGTTTTGTCAATGGTGCTTTGATAAAGGTAGTGAGATCTGAAAATAATGGACACATAATTAAACTGGGGCTCAGAATGGACAGCCGGCAGTCTGTGAGAAACAACCGCAGTGCTAATGCAACATCTGATTTGCACAGCAGAGAAGACTCTGAAGTTTAAAGGGGTGGTACGCAGACAGGGATTTGCCTGCACAATTGTGCCGAACACACAGAAAGCTGTAGCTTCAATGAAGAACATTTTGAACCAGCTATGGCTTATGTTGCTCTCAGCAGGGTGACGTCTGTCAGTGGACTGCATTTACAGGACTTGGACGAGAATTTACGCCAATCTCGCTCCAAACCATGCGCTGAGGAAATGATGCCTCTTCTTCAGGTCAGAGAAACAGCCAGCAGACCTAACACTCTTCCATCACAATACAGAGGGTTTGCCATCTCACATCAGTGACATCAAGAGTCATCATGAAGTGTGTTCAGCAGATGTTTTGTCTCACAGGGTCTCACCTCCAAGGCTCCTTTGTTGCAGACTACAACATGTTCAGATGCAACAGACGTGTGTCCTACACAAACTTTCCTCACATGGCCAGCAGAAGTGGTGGTGGAGTTGCTGTGTGAGGAATCATTGTCAGGTTGTGAACAGACTTCCAGACTACAGTTTGACACATTCATGCAAAACCTGGAAAGACTGAAAGTCTAAATAATGGACTGTCACTTGATAATTGTGTGTGGAGATTTTAATGACAACCAGTTACAGAGTGGAAGAAAACAGATTCTGGAGCAGTTTCAGTCTAGAGGATATTCACAGCTGATCACTTCTGCCACTACAGACAAGAACATCCTGCTTGACTTCATTTTTATTTCTCAGCCACAGCAAAGTCTCCATTCAGGTGTCCTGAGAACATATTACAGTTACTCTGTATTCTGTGTCCTGTCCTCGAGCCAATCATGAAGCCGTCTGCTGAGTTTCAAAACAATTACAGATCATGTTTGTTACAGAGTTTACAGTTTGTATGGTGTGAAAAGTTTTTCATCGATAATGGAAGGATTCCCTGCTCTGTCTGTAAGAAGACAGCATTTCGGTCTAAGGCTCTCCTCAGCTCTTCCCAGGAGGGTGGCACGGATGCCCCTCTGATGGTCCTCCTTGGGTTCTCGTACTCTGGGGCCTGGATCTCGTCCATGCCTGCTTCATGCCCTGGGGGACGGGGCTATGGCTCCCCACACTCCCTAGCAGATCGTTACATGGAGAAACCTTTTGAATACATGTGCACTGATCCACACAGGTGTGCACACAGCTGTTCAGACACAAACTACACCTTGGCTGCTACCTCAAAGCACATTGTGCACTGTCAGTCATGCGTGCTGCACAATAACATTTAATATTTGGCATCTACTGTTATTTATTGTTAGCTAGTTTTTTACTGATGGTGTTATGTTTATTATGTTGCTCTCTCTTTTGTTTTTTCTCATGTTGGTTTTCTTTTCTCGACAGGTGATCCAGTTTTTTCTTCTTCCCTTTCCCTCCCTCTTTCTTTCCGCCTTTCTCCCTTTCCTATCCCCCAGTCTGTCCCATCTGTAACAACCGAAAATGAAATGTTGTAGTGATGATGATGATGGCCAATCAAATGGACTAATAAGGCCATGATGATCCAGTTGGTGAAGTAAATCCACCAGGCATCTTTTTTGGCCTTCTGATGGCTAAAGATCCAAATGGGACAGGCAAAAAAAGCCCTGTCATCCTCAGAGCAGAGACTGGTATGATTCTTTATCTTTGATTTGAAAACAAAATACAGTGCTTTTAATCCATTCCCTGTTTATTTCACAAATGATTTCCCACTCAAGTGTTTGAACTTGTTGGCACTTTTTGAAATTTAATTCACATTACGGGTGACAAGTCTGTTGTTCTACTCTGTCTCTGTGCAGGTATTGCTGTCTTCTGAGTTCTTCAGTTTCCCAACTGAGACATTCAAACCTCATCACAGAGCTCATGTCCATCCACACCATCATGTGGGTGAGAGATTGTTATGTGGCCTGCAGCACCTATGAGGTATGTCAATATTGTTCATTTGTAGTTTTTAGGCCTTAACACCAATAAAATATTGCTTTGGGTTTTTTATTTTTTTATTTCTTTTTGTTTTGTTGTTTTTTCAGAACACATTCGTGCCTGTATTTCAGCTTCTTATGATCTACACAAGTGGCCAGAGTGTCAGTGTTTGATCGCTCTCACAGAACCTGACTTCAGTCACCTCACTCCAGGAAGACAGAGGGCTGCAAGGTGTGTGTGTGTGTGTGTGTGTGTGTGTGTGTGTGTGTGTGTGTGTGTGTGTGGTCTAGAACTATAGCAAGCTATAGTTATACAGTTCATACAAACACACAGCTCTAAATCTTGATCATGTGATTATTAAATATCTATTGAACCATTTCATGTATTTTTATAGAAGGTACACAACCTCAAAATGTGAAAGTGTTTAAGAGGAGAAATAATGAAAGCTCAAAGTGTGTTTGTATGAATCCTTAGTATCGGGTGTAGAATAGGTGTAACAGTGGTTTTTCACATCTGTGCTTACACTGCTCTAATAAATAGGAAATGGGTCACACATATAAAGTCTGTTTGAAGATGAACCTGTGGTTATCAGAGTGTGGTTAAGAAAGCCTTCAAAAGTTCATGACAGTCACATCCAGTGACATGTGCTTCTGTTTATCATTTCATATGAGGTCACACAGCTGAGTTCAACCATAACATTCATGCACTTCTATTTGTGCTTCAGACTCTATCCAATCCTTTAAATCAAGATTGAAAGCATACTTATTTAACCTGGCTTAGGGTCGGGAGACCAGTTAATACCCATTTTAAACTTTTATTATTTTTATTTTATTATAAATTTTCCTGCTGTTTTTTTATCTTCTTAGTAGATATTTTGTATTTCTGACCTTCCTCCTGTATTGAGGCTTGATACCTATTTTACTTAACTTCTCCGGTCTATAGTGCCTCCATTCTGTCTGTGCTAGTGCCCAATCTGTACTTTTGTTGTCTCTTTGTATTACTGTAAAGCACTTTGGTGTGCCTTTGGGTTTTTAAATGTGCTATATAAATAAAATTGTATTGTAATGTTAGTGAGTCTACTGTGTTGCTATCCCACCTACTTTTTGAGATTCGCCTCTCATGATGGTCTGATTCTGACTGTCCACCTCACTCTTGCCAGTGGCGTGATGAGTAAACAAGTGCATCTTCAGCCCCAAAGCCGTGGGTTTGATTCCACTGTGGGTACTTTAAAAAAAAAAAAAAAAAACTAATTAAGTGCCTTTCATAGCATTTCAATCTATAGTGTTACATCAGATTTTAGAGGCCTCCTGCTCTTAGAACGGCTGCTCATCTCATTGAAACACAGCTTGCCCCAGCGAGCTAAATCAGCGAACACACTTGGTCTATTTATTTCAATGGGGCAAAAAAATTGCATAAAAAGCTTAATATTTCAAAAAGTATAAAGGTTATGAGCACCAAGGCATTAGCAGAAAGCATGGCTATGGTTAAGATTCAAATGTGTCAAGAAATCAGAGCAAGCGTGAGCAGGGAAGACATGTGGAAGCAGCCATGAGCCATGAGATCACCCCGGTCTCAGGACAGCTGCTCATCTCAGTGAGCCAAACTGGTTTTTATCCAAAAGAAAGATGAGAGAAAAAATGTGCAGGATGCAGAAGAAGCTGAACAATCTGCTGAAAAGAAGTCAAGGAGCTGCACTGTCATAAAAGCTTTGCAGAATTGTGATAAATTAGCAGAAATATTGACCAAGAAAAACAGTGAGCTGAAAAAAGCTGCAAAAGCTGAAGCTAAATGGTGAGAAATTGACTACTGTCTGCTAAAAAGAGGTGAAGAAGCTCCACTTTTTCCTGAAAACAGGTAAATAAGCTGAACTTTCCGCTGAAAAGGGGTGCCGTGTTCGCAGACAGTTCAAACTGACGGAACTTCAGCTTGTGCAGTTTTTTTTCAGCTGTTTTGCAAATGTATTACAATTCGGCAAAGTCTTTATGTTTTCAGCAACTTTTTCAGCAATATGGACTTCAGCTTCTGCACCTCTTCAGCAGAAACTTCAACTTCTAAACCTGTGTTCAGCATAAAGTTCAGCTTCTATCTATCTAATTAACTGATCAGCAGCTGCAATGTTCCCTCTAAGCTGCATGCGTGTGCAAAAATCTGCGATGCGCACAAAAAAAAAAACTAACCTGAATTGAAATTAAAATTAAATCTTTAACAATTCTGTTTTGCAGTGTTAGTCAGTAAGTAACTGGCTGCTCCTGTATGGGATCAGAACGATGCCACCTTATCCCATAGTCCAGCCAATGATGCGATTCACATTCGTATATACGCAGCTAATCAACGTGGTTGACAGGCTATGACAGCGTCCTTATGTGCCGACACCGGTGTTTTAGCGAGCAAAGCGGCGTGGCTGATGTGGAGTGAAGCCACGTTAATGACAACGTGTCCAACCATTGGAGATGTGAGCAGGACAGACGGAACAATTGACGGAAAAAGTGTGGACTTTATACCAGTTTTTAAATTATGTTGATAGGCCACGTAAAACCAGAGTTAAAATTAAAAAAAATATGCAATGTGTTTTTTTTTTTTCCTGAACACTGTCGTTGTTTATATTTACTGCAGGAAGAAACAGTAAAAACGGCATTTTATAAGGAAAGTGTTCGCAACTACAAAATCAAAACCTCAAACACACCACGCTCAGGGAGGTGGTGTGTTTGCTCAGTGTAGAACTTCTGACTAATATTGTTCATTAATGCTGCTACTGCTACTGTTCCGAGTAGTACGCTGCGCACGCACGCAGTGAGACAGCGCGAAGGTGGGACCCGCCCCCCCGGGAGTGAAGTTGCTTACATGTAATGTCTGCTCAGTTACGCAGTAAACAAAGCTTGCTAGTAATCACGAATCCAGAGTCATTACTGAACATCAAACACTCAGACACAAGAAAAATTAGAGGGAACACTGATCAGCAGCTGTGCGGAGTTTTCTAGGCTGAAGCGTTCAGATGTGTTAATTAAGTGCTCCGAGGAGGGCCGTCTCCACAACTTCGCTTCACTGTCACACTGTGCAAAAAACACCAGGACTCTGCAGGCCTCACTTCAAAGTTCAAAGTTCATAAACGCTTCCTACTGTGACAGTAGTACTGTGTCATACTCTCATGAACACTCCTGCATCAATCGTCACCTTTGTGGCTTTTCTAGCCTGCTCTTTCCCTGTTTGGAACACTCAAATTAAAATGCTTTTACACCAATTACACTCTGACTGCTATTTCCGCATTTGCAACAAAACAAGCAATATTTGCTGTCCCTACAAAACCAAAGCAGCACAACTGCTGCATTTACAAGTCTGAGATCTCAACTTTCCAAATGAGGCTTTCTGAAACACTGAAGCTTATGTTAAAAAATGGTTCGGAACGCAAAGCTTTTCAGCAGAGTCATCTCTGGTGACATCTGGTGGCCAAGAATATGAAGAGCAGCTTGAATGTACAAAATGAACTCTGCTGCTGCTGCCTACTCTACAGAGTGGAGTTCTGTTTGATATTGTCTTGTGTTGTGTGTATTTTTCGTGGGGCTGAAAAAATCGTCATGTTGTCATGTTTTTCATGTTTAATAAATAATTTTGATCAATAAACTTTCCTTATTTAAACGTGTGCCCTGTTGTGTTCTTTCTGTGCTTGCAGCCATTCCCGAACTCTCTGTGAATGGTACTCATTGATCAGTGGGCTTTGGTCAGTGGGCTTTGGTCAGTGGGCTTTGATCAGTGGGCTTTGATCAGTGGGCTTTGGTCAGTGGGCTTTGATCAGTGGTCTTTGATCAGTGGTCTTTGATCAGTGGGCTTTGATCAGTGGGCTTTGGTCAGTGGTTGTGAAATGTGGATTATTAAATATTAGGTCTGTCTCCTCCAAGTCTCTGTTAGTACATGACTTAATAATTGATCAACAAATCGATTTACTCTGCCTTACAGAAACCTGGTTGCAGCAGGATGATTATGTTAGTTTAAATGAATCAACACCCCCGAGTCATTCTAACTACCAGAAATCTCGAAGCACAGGCCAAGGGGGGTGGTGTGGCAGCAATTTTTCACACCAGTCTATTAATTAACAAAAGACCAAGACAGACTTTTAATTCATTTGAAAGCCTGATGCTTAGCCTCGTCCACCCCAGCTGTAAAACTCAGAAACCAGTCTTACTTGTTATCATCTATCGTCCACCTGGGCCTTACACAGAGTTTCTCTCTGATTTCTCAGACTTTTTATCTGATTTAATGCTCAGCTCAGATAAAATAATTATTGTGGGTGATTTTAACATCCATGTAGATGCTAAAAATGACAGCCTCAACATGGCATTTAATCTGTTATTAGACTCAATTGGCTTCTCTCAAAATGTAAAAGAACCCACCCACCACTTTAATCACACTCTAGATCTTGTTTTAACATATGGCATAGAAACTGAACATTTAACAGTGTTTCCTGAAAACCCTCTGCTGTCTGATCATTTCCTGATAACATTTACATTTACAATAATTGATTACACAGCAGTGGAGAGTAGACTTTATCAAAGTAGATGTCTTTCTGAAAGTGCTGTAACTAAGTTTAAAAATATAATCCACCCACTGTTATCATCTTCAATGCCCTGTACCAACATAGAGCAGAGCAGCTATCTGAACGCTACTCCAACAGAGGTTGATTATCTTGTTAATAAGATAAGCTCCTGTAAAAACTAAGGTCTCAAATCAGAAGTACCTGACTCCGTGGTATAATTCTCAAACACGTAGCCTAAAGCAGATAACTCGTAAGCTGGAGAGGAAATGGCGTGTCACAAATTTAGCCTGGAGAAATAGTTTGCTGCTTTAGACTAAGGAGCTTGGAAAGAAAAGCGTCTGGACTTCTTGAGTTGCTTGAAGACGTTTCACCGCCCTCCGCAAAGCCAGAACATCTTACTATTTGCCACTGACTGAAGAAAATAAGCACTGTAGCCAGTCTGACAAAATGTCAGAGCTCTACTGAGCCAACCATCCCTTTAACGTTAACTAGTAATGACTTCATGAACTTCTTCACAAATAAAATTTTTATCATTAGAGAAAAAATTACCAATAATCATCTCACAGATGTAATATTATCTACAGCTACTTTTAGCACCATTGATATTAAGTTAGTTGTCAAACAGCTAACTGATCATCTGCAGAGGAATGGCTTATTTGAAGCGTTTCAGTCAGGTTTCAGAGCTCATCACAGCACAGAAACAGCTTTAGTGAAGGTTACAAATGATCTTCTTATGGCCTCTGACAGTGGACTCATCTCTGTGCTTGTCCTGCTAGACCTCAGTGCAGCGTTCGATACTGTCGACCATAACATCCTATTAGAGCGATTAGAACATGCTGTAGTTATTACAGGTACTGCACTGCAGTGGTTTGTATCATATCTATCTAATAGACTCCAATTTGTGCATGTAAATGGAGAGTCCTCTTCACCCACTAAGGTCAATTATGGAGTTCCACAGGGTTCAGTGCTAGGACCAATTCTATTTACATTATACATGCTTCCCTTAGGCAGCATCATTAGAAGACATAGCATACATTTTCACTGCTATGCAGATGACACGCAGCTCTATCTGTCCATGAAGCCAGGTAACACACACCAATTAGTTAAACTGCAGGAATGTCTTAAAGACATAAAGACCTGGATGGCCGCTAACTTTCTGCTTCTTAATTCAGATCAAACTGAGGTTATTGTACTCGGCCCTGAAAATCTTAGAAATATGGTATCTAACCAGATTCTTACTCTGGATGGCATTACTTTGGCCTCCAGTAATGCTGTGAGGAACCTTGGAGTCATTTTTGACCAGGACATGTCCTTCAACGCACATATTAAACAAATATGTAAGACTGCTTTCTTCCATTTGCGCAACATCTCTAAAGTTAGAAATATCCTGTCTCAGAGTGACGCTGAAAAACTAGTTCATTACTTCCAGGCTGGACTACTGTAATTCATTATTATCAGGATGTCCCCCCGAAAGACAAAACTCCAAAACACAGACTGAACAACGTGGTGTATGCTGTACAGTGCAGTGAGGAATGCCCGGACCTCTACATTGGAGAGACCAAACAGCCACTTCACAAGCACAACACCACCTCCACAGGACAAGACTCAGCAGTCCACCTGCATCTTAAGGATAAAGGTCACTCTTTCGAGGATGCCAATGTTCACATATTGGACAGAGAGGACAGATGGTTTGAAAGAGGAGTGAAAGAGGCCATCTATGTCCACTGTGAGCGACCATCTTTGAACAGAGGTGGTGGTTTACGACACCAACTGTCTGCCATCTATAATCCAGTTTTGAGTTCCCTCCCCAGACGCCTTAACGCCCACTCACATCCTGGGCCATCTGACCTCAGGAAATCACATGATAGGGTGGGGCCAGGTTTCACAATGAGCTCACCCGAAACCCTGGCTGATTAGGTCCCACACCCACTTTCACACCTTGGCGCATGTGATTAGAGGATCACCAGGGGTCCTTTGTCCCTCCTTGGGGATACTCCCACTGGGTTTAAATCTGGGACTCTCGGCCATTTGACCTTAGAACTGAAGAAGCTTCTCGGATGAGAGGTGAAACGTCTTCAAGCAACTCAAAGAAGTCCAGACGCTTTTCTTTGCAAACTCCTTTGGCCTTCAGTGGGCTGGTTTCAGTCATTATGCAAATGTACTGTTTATAAGATTTGGGGAAACCTGCAGTCAGCTGAGACTGAAGAGGTCACTTGGACGAGTGACGAAACGTTTCTCCCACAAAACGCTACGTCCAGATGAACAGAATCAACTTTTGGAGGTTTCTGTGCTTGTGACTACTTGATGTTGGTTGATGTTCAGTTTTACCCCCAGGGCTATATGACCGAACTCCTCATTTTCATTTACTACACAAGGGACTCTTCCCTGCATAAAAGCGTGATATATACAAGGGAAAAGTATTCAGAGCATGTGACAATATATACTGATGCATCGAAGTTGTTAGAAAATAAAAGTGTTTGTTATTCCAGAAAGAAGGTTTGTGATTCAAAGGAGTCTCCAAAATTACTTCGAGACATTCCCATTTCATTTGGCCCAAATTCCCTGTCAAAAGCACCAACCATACATCCAGCAAGACATGAAACTGTTCCACGCTTGTTCTGGAGGGCTGAGTAGGTTTTCAAAACATCCTTATCGTTCATTCTGCTTAACACAGAGGGCACAATGTGAAATCTTTAAACATATAGAAAAATCAAATTGTTTTTTTTTGTTTTGGTGCCTGTAGACTTTATTACAAAGTACAAAAAACAAAATATAATCAGAAAATAAGCACTAAGAATATATATTTATCTGTACCCTAACCCCAGCAAACCTTCTCCAAGGTCATCTGTGGCAAATGTCGTGATGGGAGTGTTTCCAACTGCAATAAGACAGCGGGACCCTTCAAAGAGCAGAACAGGGCTGACGCTGGCTAAAAGAAAAACAAAGACAAAATTGTACAATGTACGGAGAAACTCCAAAGCTATCAGGGCAGTTAGACTTAACTTTATTGATCCCTTTGGGGTGTACCCTTAGGGTGTGTGGAATAAGGAATATTTTACTGCTACTTATACTTATTATTGGCATTATCATTGTATTAATTAACATTGCACAGGCGAAGGGGAAATGCCACTAACAATGACCAGTGATGAGCCAGAGAGAGAAAACACACCCTGTCAAAAGGAGTCTGAAACACTGCAAAAGAAACATTTACAAGATCACAAAGATCACAAAGAAACATTTATAAAAATCACACATACAAACAGAAAATGCACTAACCTTACAGAGATAAGCTCATGAAGATTAATGCATAAGATAGTGATTAAAACCTGGCTAAGAACACAAACATATGTAATTAAATCAGCTTGCTAATTTCATGAGTGTTAAAATGGTGTGAATGTTGAAGAAAATACACTTAAAACACACTTGGATAAAATAGAGTTGTGGAATAACTCAAAAGAAGCTGTATGACAAGGGAGTGAGTTATGGGAAAAAAAACAAAGAAAAAACAAAAAAGAAGTGATTAAAGTAGTTTAAAAGGGTGACTTAGGAGTGCTCTTGCACTGATTGACCAAAGCAAGTGATTAGTATAGAAAGAAAATGAAAGTAATTCAATAATGTGATAAGTTTTAAACATGTATTTCTCTGGCCAAGTTTACTTGTGGAGATATGAGTCAGTATGCAAATTAGCTCGAGTGAGTGACGACAGAGGAGCTTCCTGTGTGTGTGATTGAGGCCTTGAGGAAAGGAAGCAAAGTAGACAGTTCAGAGGTGCAGATTTGGACAAGAAATTTATAATTTAGTGTTGACACATTGTTATAACGTGTTTATATTTTAGGCTGAATCTAAGTATGGTGAAGTGTCAAAGGAGACATGGTTGTGTGTAAAACGGTGCAGCTTTGACAAGGTTTTCAGTGCGTTGAATGGGTGAAATTTAAGATTGTTTAAGATTTTTTGGGGCTGTTGTTTTTCATTTTAATAGAGGGAGTTTTGATAAACATGGACATGTCTAAAAGGGCCCATAGTTTTTGTAACAGTGCACTTAGAAAAAAAGAAAAAAAAAAACCTGTCAGGTGATTTTGTTTTTGATGAGCTAATAATCAGCTCTCTTTTTTCTCATTTTTGCTCTAAGCAGGCCTGGAAGAAAGTGAACTGACAGCGCTGACAAATTTCCGGATAAACAAATATGAGGTGACTTTTCCAGATTTCAATGGGTGGAGGAAAGGCTACCTGTGGGGACCTGATCAGATTGAAAGTCCCTGTCTAAAAGATTGCCGCGAGCCAATCCAGACAAAACCATAAAGAACTATTTTCTAAAAAAGAGAAAACAAAATAAAACAAATGAATGAGCTCATGTTGCTGATGTGGAGAATCTGATTATTTGCGAGGGAGTCCACACTATCAGCAAGACCTGATGTTAATGCATGTGAGTGAGTGTGTGACTGGACCAAGGTGGGGATGAATAAAATGTTGGCAAACAGGAGAAGTGGAAGACTTAATTCTGGGGATGCTGATGTTTGCTTGGAGGGAATTTTTGTTTTATTTACTGGGGTTGGATTATGTTATTACATTATAAAATGCTAAATGCTAAAAGGGAAACATTTTTTGATATAACTCATGTTACCATTAACTGAAGAAACACATGATTGATAACTGCTCTGTTTTAAGTTTAGTCTTTGTTGTAACATAGATTGGATCATAAAGGGGGAGAGTTGAGTATGAAATGTAAAGTACAGGTTTTGTTTCTAGGAAATTCCAAGGATCCAGACTTTTGCATGGAGCAAGGAGTTTGAGAAGATTTGACATGATGATTAAATTGATTTTATTCCTTAAACACAGGTTTACAGGGCTACTGGAGAGGAGGATTGCTGAGGTGTTTGGAGAGATGATATGACTAACCGTTTTCCTTTAATTTCTTAAGCCCGGGTGATGCATTTTGAGTTTTTTGAGTTTTTATTTATTTGGACACATTTGGTGTGTCCAAATATAAAGGGGGAATTTAAGAGGTAATTTGAGATGGGTTTTAGGATCATTTTATGACTTTTGGGGTTGTTGATAATTTAATTTAAAGTAAAATGAACTGAATCCTGTTTAGAAGATAAAATGCCGGTGTTCATGAGAAGCGGTACACCAAATTTAAAGGGAAATTGCCGGACATTTTTGAATAAAAGATTTGCTTTGGGGAAAACTAGTTGCTGCCATGTTAGGATCCACTTGTCAAAGGGAAGAGTTGTAAAATCAGTACAAAGTTGCTATGAGAGATTATCTTTGTCCTGTGACAAAGTGCAACACTGTCTCTCCATGTAGGGGTGAAGAGTTCAGGGTATGCCTTTAATTTCTTGTCTGTCTGTAAATGACAGTATGAATAATCCTTCACATTTTACCAGTATAAAAGCAAAACAATTACATCATCTCATCGGTGCAACATAAAAGACTCCTCTTATGGCTAGTCTTTGTACATCATAATAGCACAGAAGAAAAGAAAGCAATTCATTCTCAATTTCTGTTAATTTCAGGGGACTTTCTAACCTTTTTTGGTTCAAAAGAGCCAAAGGAAAATGCTCATCAATGTTGGAGTAAAAACTAAATGCTTTTATTGTATATACACTGATAATGCTTACTGTCATGTCATTGTAAACCAGTAAAAATACATAACACACTGGGATTGTGCTGAAGACCACAGACAGCAGCCGAGGCATCAGGTGGGATAAAGGAGCTGGAAACATCACCTGAAGAAAGAAAAAAGACAACAGACTGAATGAAGAACAGAAGTCTCTTTTGTTGTACATTTTTGACTAATCAGAAATGCCCTTCTTTCCCCTTCTTCCACTCTAGACGTTTGACCAATCACCGATTCAGGATGAATTGCATTACTGATCCATCCCCACAGTGATACGGTGTCCCCCTTGTAGTGGTTTCTACACAATCCGTAGGAGCTGCACATTTATCGTCTTCGTTTAAGCCTCTAAAGCAGGGGTCGGCAACCCGCGGTTCCGGAGCTTTGGTAGAGTTGGATCACTTTTACGTGGTCTCGGTCTTGTCTTGGTCTTGCTTTCTCAGATCGGCATAGTGTTTGGGAGATTTGGAGATTTGGAGGTCTTTTGGAGTGTAATTTGTTTCATAGTTAGATGCCTGACTGACAACTGTATAAAACAAAAACTACACACGATATTCGAAGCACATAGCACACAGTCATAAATTCCCCCTAATTTTGGTATCCGAGCTCAGGCACTGGGCGACTGAGCACAGCACTTACGCCTGTGAGCGAGGGGGGAGAAGCTGCTGCCTGCGAGTTTGCTGTAGGAGAAGTGTAGCCAGGCAGACAGAGGACAGCTTAAGTTTGACCAGGTACCAAAGCAAATCATTCGTACTGTACAAATAATGTAAATATGACGGTGTATCACAAAAGATTGATATCAAACGGATCACTTGACCCATATTACGTTACTTGCTCTTCGAGTGAATCAACAAATGGCGAAATGAAAAGCCGAACAACAACAATGCTGTTTCTTTAGAGACTCTTAGCTTACATGTGTGTTTATTTCATATTTCCAGTTGTTACCCTCCACGGCTAAACAAACTCTCTAAATCAGTTTCATTTGTGTACTGATGAACACAACAATGGACATAAGGCGCTTCTTTCAAAGAAAAAACTCAGGTAGATGTTATTTTATATATTATGCTTTGTATGTTGTTCAGTATATTTCTATGCAAAACAAGAGGAATTTCAATACACAGCAGTATATTCACAGGTCAAACCAGATATTTACACTTTAGGGAGAAAACAAACTTTTTTTTTTTACTGTTAAACATCAATTTAGAGTAAACTTGTTTTGTTTTAGATAAATAAATGTTGAAATATCTTCTGAATTAGTTAAATGTCAGAATAAAAAGAGGGAGCTGTCTATTTTTATCACTTTCATCAAATTTAGGAGTACATATACACTAAGTTTATTGTTAATTAATAAGAAAACTCCAGACGATTCCATTCTGAGCTGAAGAAGCTTCTGATAGGTTAGTAGAGTCCATGTGAGTAAATTGGTGGCACACCTGTGGATGCATATAAGGCAAAACACAGAGCCTGTTTCTTTGACATGGGAAAATCAAGAGATGTCAACCAAAACACCAGGAAAAGAATCGTGGAGCTCCATAAGTGTGGCTCAATTTTAATACAATTTGCACTTAAGAAATACAGACAATTTCTCTCTTTACTCTTAAATTTAACAAATGTTTCTGTTAAGGCACAGAGAGAGGGAGAGAGAGGAACAGAGAGAGGGAGAGAGAGGGAGAGAGAGGGAGAGAGAGGAACAGAGAGAGGGAGAGAGAGGAACAGAGAGAGGGAGAGAGAGGAACAGAGAGGGAGAGAGAGGAACAGAGAGAGGGAGAGAGAGGGAGAGAGAGGAACAGAGAGAGGGAGAGAGAGGAACAGAGAGAGGGAGAGAGAGGGAGAGAGAGGGAGAGAGAGGAACAGAGAGAGGGAGAGAGAGGAACAGAGAGAGGGAGAGAGAGGAACAGAGAGATTTTGATTTTTAAAAAATACGTTTATTTCTCATGAAATAATCGACATATTACCACACCTGTCACATTGAAGTGTAACACAAAATCAAGAAAAAGTTACATCAACACCTGCCCAAAAACTAATTGCCCCTCCACCACACTACAGATTGCCCCCCTGTAACCCCAGACCTGAGAAAAAGTATGTAGGTCTGAGGCTGTCTTATAGAAAGTAAATTCTAGCAACAGCCTAGACTTCACCATGCTGACAAACACAGGGACTACCCCAACATTCAGCCCTTCTGTCACCTTTCTCTTCCTGCTCATATACACTGCCATTTTTGCCTGTCCTAATAAAAATTAAGCAGCTGGCATTTGTTCTTCCAAAGACGAGTAAATTTAAAACCACAAATGAAAATAGTCAGTGTAAAATCTTCCCCACATCTACTAAAGATGGCTTTTAGAAGCACAAACAGAGCCGAGAGGCGAACACATTCAGAAAAACAGTGAAACAGGGTCTCCCTCTGCTCACAGAATGGACATTTGTCTTCCACAGCAGCATTAATAACAGAAACAAAAGAGTTTACAGCAACAATGCCATGAAGAATCCTCCACTGCAAGTCTGCATGTTTTTTCGTGAGGGGAGGCTTATAAAGGGACCTCCATGCTGGCTTGATGTCAGGTGCCAAGGAGAGATGGGTCCGCCACACCGTGTCATTGCGTCCATTCAGCTTGCCTTGATTGAGAGTTTTTACCAGCAGCCTATACAAAGTTTTTCCAGAGGCCCCTTCCAGGGACACCCCCGCAACATCCACATTATCCAGTAAAGGACCAAAGCAGTTCTTAAAACCAGGAAACAGTCTGATGGAAGGATAAGGATCTAAATGATTCGGAGAGATACTGCCATCACAATAACTTCCCAAAAGCGAACACCCAACTCCACCTAACTTGCGTTTCCAGTGATCCAAAAGCTGACCAACAACTCGAGTAGACCGTATCCCAAGCTGTGCAGCGAGTCCCTCCGGAGCATCTAGCCGAGGTCCAGCCAGCTCCACCACCCTCTTCAGAGAACAGACTTGTGCAACGTGGAGCCGTCTGGATAAAGTAGTCCTCCCCCTGACAGGGCAATCCAGCAAGCTGCCAAACAGTACAGGTTCCTCCAGCAACCAGTACAGAGAATCAGCCTGCTGCCGCCTCTCTTTCCTCAGCAGAGCCCATACAGAAAAAACACTCTTGTAAAAAGGTGGAAGAAGTGAAGAGTTCAGCTTGTTTTGCGTCCATCAGAAACAGAGATAAATCCAAACCCATATTACCAAGCTGCTGAAGAATACAGCACGATACACTCCTCCATACAAGATCTTGGGGTCCTGTAAGCAGCCTCTGAACAAACTGAAAGCGAAAAGCAGCTCCTCTACTGGCCAAATGGACCAGACCTTGTCCGCCTTCCTCTCTAGGGAGAAAAAGGACACTCTGAGGAATCCAGTGCAATTTATCCCAAAAAAGTCCACCAGGATTCTTTGAATGTTAGACAAGAGGGTAACTGGGGATCAACACAGGTCAACCGGTGCCACAAAGCAGAAGAAACCAGATTATTGATGACAAGAACCCGACCTCTGTACGACATGTGAGGTAAAAGCCACCTCCATTTGGAAAGCCGACCGTTGACCCTATCCACCACATTTTCCCAATTCTTCTGCAAAAAGTGTCATTGCCTAAAAACACCCCTAAATACTTAAGACCACCCTTTCTCCAGATCAAGCCTCCAGGCAGACTGAGCTGATCCCCAGCTGACCTGTCACAGTTACAGCCTCACTCTTTTCCCAGTTTATTTTGGCAGAAGAAATACAACCAAAAGAGAAACTGTGTTCTCTAAAACCTTGATATCTGTCTGTGAGTTGATCAGGACAATTAAATCATCGGCATAAGCAGACAACTTCAGAGGTACATTGCACCCAGGGATATAAACACCACACAAGTCCCGTCTTAATTTGTGAAGCAAAGGTTCAATTGCCAGGGAATACAGCATCCCTGACAAAGAACAGCCCTGCCTCACCCCCCTTAGAACACTGAAAGGACCACTCAAGACCCCATTTATTTTCAGGACACTCGTAATGTCACGGTACAGAACCTGAATCATGGCTACAAAACCTGGGCTGAAGCCAAAAGCAGCTAAAGTGTGCCACAAATATTGGTGTTCAACCCGGTCAAAAGCTTTTTCTTGGTCTAGAGAAATGAGACCAACATCTATACCCAAAGACCTAGAGAGGTCCAAAACATCCCTAATCAAAGTGACATTATCACTTATCAGCCTGCCGGGCACGCAATACGTTTGGTCCCCATGAACAACAGAAGCCATCACGTCACGAAGCCTGGTGGCCAGGACTTTGGAGAAAAGCTTATAGTCTGTACAGAGCAACGATACTGGTCTCCAGTTCTTCAAATTGCGTAGATCTCCCTTCTTTGGCAGCAGAGTGATGACTGCCCGTCTACAGCTCAGAGGCAGCAAGCCTCTCTGCAGACTATCCGTGACAACCTCCAACAAATCCTCACCCATCACAGACCAAAAGTCTTTGTAGAACTCAACAGGAAGGCCATCCATGCCAGGAGCTCTACCATTCTGAAAACTCATCAGAGCAGCATGAAGTTCATGCAAAGTTGGCCGAACCTCCAGTTTTCGATTGGTTTCAGCCGCCACCTGAGGGAGTCCCTTGAAGAATCTATTGCACAAACTAGGATTTTCTGAGAAATCACTCTTAAAAAGGTCCTCATAAAAGCTGACAGCAAACTTTCTGATCTCAGAAGGATCCGAGATTATTGAGCCACCGTCAGACAGAGAGTGAATAACTTTTCTTTGCCCATTCTTCTTTTCCAGTCCAAAGAAAAAGTGAGATGGGGCATCCATCTCCGTAACACTGAGGAAACGTGACCTGACCAAAGCCCCTTTGGCTGTCGTGCCCAACAGGTCGGCTAAAAAAGCCTTTTTGGATTTGAGGGAATCTAAAAGCCCCCGGTTTCCTGTAGACGCCGCTAAACTCTGCAGTTCTACCACCTGAGTCTCTAGGTTTCTCATAGATCTGGTTATGTCCCTAGTAACATTACGAGTGAACTGTTGACACAATTGTTTGATCTGACACTTCCCAAAATCCCACCACTGCTGGATACATGCAAAGTCAGATTTAGATTTCCGGTGAGTGAGCCAAAAAAATTCAAAAGCTGTCCCAAAAGTCTTGTCACGTAACAGGGCCGTATTGAAATGCCAGTAGGCACTTCGTACACGAACATTTTTAATGAAAACAGAACAATGAACCAGACAATGATCAGAGAAACCAACAGGGGTTATCTGACAGTCCTTAAAAATACTCAAATGATGTTTAAATGAGTATATGCGATCAAGTCTTGCCAAAGATAAATGATTGTCCTTAGAGTGACTCCATGTGTACTGTCGCAGATGTCCATTGAAAAACCTCCACACATCTGACAGGTCTACAGCTGCAGCCAGCTGCCTAAGCCTGCGAGAAGACGCAGGATGAGGTTCGATGTGGTTCCTATCCAAAGGTGGGTTGTCAGTACAATTGAAATCTCCACACAAAAACAAATACTCATCATCACTGGAAACCTTAACAGTATCACACAGGACATCTAAAAAACCCATTCTGTCCACTCCTTTAGTTGGTGCATATACATTGAGAAAAACAAAAGTCACATGTTCATATTTGACTTTAACTTTCAGCAAACACCCTTGATTATTTCCTCTGCTTCGCAAGAAACAGGTAAAAATTTTAGAGAACACAATCCCCCACACCTCCACTACAACTGGACTTATGACTAAAAAAACATTTCCCCACAGCCCTTCCTCCAGTCACTCTCATCGTCACCAGTACTATGAGTTTCTTGAACCAACATAATATCCACTTTCTTTAGGTTCATAAGCTCGAAAAAAGCAGCTCTTTTCACCTCATCTCTAGCACCATTCAAATTTAATGTGCCTATTTTGAATTCAGACATGAGAGAAGCGAGACAGAGGAAAAAAGACAGGGACACATAGAGTGTGTTCTTAAACATCATCGTCATCATCAGCAGTAAGTGCTTGAGATCTCACTTTCAAAATCAGTTTCTTTAAACGATAAATCTCTTGGTCTGTCAACACATCATCAAGAAAATTCCCTGATTTTTTTGTCAAGACCCGAGACGACTCAACAAAAAGCTTAAGGTCTGGAAAATAATCCTCCACTTTCACCATCCTGAGGCCTTTGGTTTTCTGCAAGAATTTCCTGATCTCAGCAGGAGAGTACAGATTCTGGTGTTCCTGGCTTAGGGACAAATCACTTTCAGACTCCATACTGCTCTCTCCTGTTCTATTTCCTCTCTTAGCTTTTGACGATTTTGTACTACAATGGGCAGGTTCAGAGCTCTTCCTCTTTTGAGACAACTTCAGCAAATCCTCATCAAGCATGTTGTCATCCTCACAAAGATCATCACACACAGACTCAAGAGTCGTGTCAGCTGTCTGACTGGTGTCAGAAAAACCTGCAGACTGGTCATTAGTCAGATCCGTGTCTACACCATCAACACTTTTCAAAATGCCAGTTTCATCAGACCCGTTACTGCTCGGAAAAAACCGGTTTTCCACCGGCGCCCCGGCAGCGGGGTCTGCCTCAGCAACGGCGGAGCCGCCCGCGGTCTCAGCGGAGCCGCCCACGGTCTCAGCGGGTTTCGCATGAGCGATCGCCGTGTCCCTACCAGGAGCCCTGGCTGGGACCTGCTCTCCAACGGCATCATCCGCTGGCTGTGCGTTTCTTAGCCTCTCCGGACAGGAGCGAATTAAATGCCCCTCTCCACCACAACCAAAACATTTCATGCTCTCAGATGAAGCAAACACCATGTAGTTGAAACCCTCTATTTTGAAACTGAAAGACAGGTTCAGCTCGCCAGCGGGGTCTTTGAGGATCATAATGTAACCGAGGACAAGGTAGGAGTGAACGGGACAAAGAAATAAATTGATAATTTATTTATTTATTACAGTAATTAAACATACAAATGCCCCATTATCTCCAGACAGGACTTACAACACACCCTGCTGATATCCCAGCTGCACATGAGACTTACCACACTGTGCGAATATAATTACACTGCAACCTGTCACACCCCGCTTAGCGACACTGCAATCGTGAAACGCACTGCAAACAATTCAGGTCTCAGCCTAGCTGGGAATCAGCGCCATGTATGGCCTGCAATCTGGGAGACAAAGGAAGTGGCACAAACAATTAAACAAAAACAAAAGAGGGAGGTTAGTCGCCCTTACACAACTCGCTCTCAATCAATAACCGCCTTTACGGCTGGACGGACTAACCAAAAGAAAATTACAAATCAATCAAAAGAACAAAAAAAGGACAGCAGAGACAGCACAGCTGAAAAACAAACAACATTATCAATTAAAATATTACCCAATAAAATACCAATTTTATGAAACCATTTAAAATCATGAAGCTAAAAACAAACACTCAATATACCTACAATATTGATCAGTTTCCCTGCGCGCAGTCGATCTAGGGCTTGATCAATTCTTCTATTAAAATTGGTGGTCACACTAAAAAAGGCCAACGACACATTAAAAATAGGCACACACAACCAGCAAATGATCCAAACAAAACAGCAAAAGTCTCTTACCGGCAGTATACCCACTCGCACCCGAGTGAATTAATTGCCTCTGGTTTCTTCCACAGAAGAGCACTGACTTCACCCCACACACCCACTACCTTTTCACAGCTCTTTCAGCCAATCACCTGGCAGAGAGCAACAAACTGCCAGGTGACACTTGTTACAATAAAAACCTGCCTTCTGTGACACACAACATGTTTGAGGAGCACAGATTTGCACCCCAAAGAGAGCATCTTTATGGGCGAAACTAGTTGGCCATACCGTGACAGCTCCTTGGCTAAAGTTTCATTTTTAATAAAAGGAGGCGCATTTGAGATGGTAACCTTTTTAGCAGGGCTAACCAACGGGAGAACGGGCGTAAAGGTGTCGTGAATGACGACGCCGCTTTCCACCAACTCATTAACTTTATGTACCTTATCAAGAAAAATAACAATCGCACCGTTCATACGGGAGGCAGATTTCACGCTGTCACAGCCCACCACCTCTCCTACAGCCAAAACAGCTTCCTCCACCGAGCAATTCACAGTCAGTATAAGTTTGACAGCATGACGGCGTGTCAGCTTCTCAAACTCTGCTCCACCCTCAACAGCGGGCATTGTGCCAAGCCAAGCCGGTAGCAAAAGCTACCAAACCAGCCGGCAACAAACAAAACACACCAACAACCGTGTGTCCAGAAAATAAACACACCTGACAGTGAAAATAGAAAAGAGGAACTCGAAAACAGAAATCCACTCACTCCGACACTCCCGTCCCCAGCTCCATGCACTCCGCCAGTCACTCAGAGAGAGAGAGAGAGAGAGAGAGAGAGAGAGAGAGAGAGAGAGGGAGAGAGAGGAACAGAGAGGGAGAGAGAGGAACAGAGAGAGGGAGAGAGAGGGAGAGAGAGGAACAGAGAGAGGGAGAGAGAGGAACAGAGAGAGGGAGAGAGAGGAACAGAGAGAGGGAGAGAGAGGAACAGAGGGAGAGAGAGGAACAGAGAGAGGGAGAGAGAGGGAGAGAGAGGAACAGAGAGAGGGAGAGAGAGGAACAGAGAGAGGGAGAGAGAGGGAGAGAGAGGAACAGAGAGAGGAACAGAGAGGGAGAGAGAGGAACAGAGACCTTTGACCTTTAACACACCTTTATTATATCAATACTTCAACTCACAACCATAACTGAAAATGAATGCCAAATCAACATATGAACAACCCTCCCCTCCCACCATCAACCCCACACAAATACAATAAACACAAAAAACAAAACAAAACCAGAAGACACTCCAGTCGGCTTTCTTCAAAAATTCAGAACTAAATCATCATCAGTTATTTTACACAAAACTCCATTAACGCCCCAAATAGAGACAAACTCTTCAATGTTGGACACCATCTTGTAATAAACAAACTCTACTTTCAACCGTGTACCCACTAACCCTTTAAACATAAGTTCTAAATTAACAGATCCTGTTCCCTTCATTTTGTTCCTCCTTGTGAGCCATATACTCATCTTCGCCTGACCTATTAAAAAATTAATCAAGCAAACCTTCCTACGCTGCACTGCAGAGTACCTCGGACCCAGGATAAAGAGACCCGCCTCCAAAACACTCCCAAGGCCAGCAAGCCACTGCAGCAGCAATGAAAAAAGGCCAGCTAGCCTGGGACAGCCAAGCCACAGGTGCTGCAGTGTTTCCTCAGTCAGACAGAAAAGACAGTGGTTCCCTGTTTGTGGATCCATATGTGCCTCGTGTCTGTTCGTAGCCACGGCCCCATGCACTATTCTCCACTGGAGATCCGCACTGCGTTTCTCTATGGGAGGTTTGTACAGGGACCTCCAGCAGCCCCTCGGAGACGACCCCGGAGTCAACACACCTGACCACTTCAACTCCAGAACACCAGCCAACAATCCCCTGTTCAGCACCTTTACAGCCACCTCATATATAGCCTTCTTCGAAATCGTTGACAGGTCACCCAGAACA
Source organism: Oreochromis aureus (assembly GCF_013358895.1). Taxonomy (NCBI): domain Eukaryota; kingdom Metazoa; phylum Chordata; class Actinopteri; order Cichliformes; family Cichlidae; genus Oreochromis; species Oreochromis aureus. Next base: position 1,955,583 of record NC_052960.1, read on the forward strand.
GGGAGGGGCAGAGGCGTATTTACACAGAGCACCCAACAACGCTGAGTGCAGTGAGTTTGAGTAAATATGAATGACTTGTCCATAAACTAAACAGTTTGGGGAAGGCCTCAGTGGGGGCAGGCAATGGCTGCCTGGCCACGAGGAGTGATGTCAGTTCAGACCTGCTGTTTACCTGCCAGACAATCACCTGGTCTTCCTCAGCTTTGCTCCACCATCTTCCTCCTTCTACCAGATTCTGGGGTGTCAAGATCTCTGTCTAAATAAATCTGGGTAAATTCCCAGATGATTAAACATGCAACTATTTTGCTGGTAATACCTGAAATGAGTAAAGAAAATCAACAGCCTATTTATGCAAGATAATTCATTATTTTATTGGGGGTTATATTGGTTGGGTCTGATTATGGGGGTCATAACCCCTAACCCCTCTGGAAATTTCGCCCTTGATTAAGAATGAGTTAAAGGACCGTTCTGCTGTTTAATTAAACTGTTTTGCCACCACGTGCTATTTAAGGTCTACAGTGACCTCTTGTGGACATTGTGAGTTATTGCTGGTGCCAAGAATGTGACGCTGTTGTGACTGTTTCTATAGTGATCTATGACTCTGTTGACTGCGTTCAACTATGCCTGCACTGAATTTAGACTGGAAAGCACTTTGATGTAACCAGTGCTTCTGTGGGACTTTATTAAAGACAATAAGTCCAACTCCTGGACTGCCCAGTTAGACCAGACCTGCTTACCCCAGTACTCCAGCTCCTTGGTGCTGTCACACACATTATGTACTCGGGCTTAATGTCTCATTTCTGCAGAGACTCTTTGACAGCATGGTGTGCTGTTCACCACTGTCTGCATCAAAAAGCCTCCTGCAGGTCCCACAGCTGCACTGACGGCAGCAGAGGAAGCACACAGTAACTGCAGCATCAGTGGCCCTCTCCTTCACAGCAACCATAAAGACTTTATGATCATCTTGCCTCCTGATGATGTTCAGGAAGTGCTTTTAAAAAGTTCTGGATCTGAACACCTCAGTGCAGTGATCAGTCTATCAGAGGCCTCGGCAGGTCGTGTTCCCTCTGATCAGACCAGAAACAAAAGAGTCAATCCCAGTTTGGAAATCCAGCCATCTTCCTGGAATCTGTACACTCAAGTTTCAGCTGACAAGTACCTGCTTAAAAAGTTTTTTGTGTCTCAGAGACGACAGCGATGTCAGTCCTGAGGTAAGAACGAGAGAGTTCAGTACAAAATCAGAGAGCTGCGTTCAAGGTGAGCTTCTCGTCTGTTCACTTGTATCTGTGTGTGATCAATATTTGGACTTACTCAAGTAAAACTTTTCACACTTAAGTTTAAATGTCTTCCATATAATATCTATTTATATATAATCGACCATTAAAAAGCATTTCTTGTATAACACGTCGTCAGACACACAGCAGCGTCCAGCTTTGAGCTCCATGACAGCAGATGTGTGTCTGGGCCACTGTGTCTGCAGCTGGAGCAGCTGTTCCTCCTCCTGGGCTTTCTGTTGGTTGGTGCTGTCACACATTATGTATATTTTGGGTTTGTTCTTGATATCCTGTCTCCAGAGAGACTTTCTACCAGCTCAGGTTTGCTACACAATGTGCTGCCATCATTTCTTCACTGGCTGAAGTGAGATTTCATCATGTTGGAACGCTGCTGCCCTCAAAGTCACAGAGTCATGAAGATTTAGATTTAAATAGATAATAAATCCATGATGCCCACTGATCAGTGTGTATTTTCTCTCATCAATCACTGATTATAAAAGCATCCATGCTAAATAGAAGAAACTATTATCTAACTGAGAGGAGGTGCAGGTCGTGGACTCCTGCATTGAGTTTATTTCAGCACAAAGGTTGACACTCCGACTCTGTTCCACATATGGGCTCATGCTGCTGCTGTGGAGGTCAGAGCGTCGGGACACGAGGAAGCTGATTCACTCAGTCATGAACTGTCAAAGGAGAAAAACAAAAGCAGTATATTAGAATAAAGTTTCATGGAAACTTAAAGGTTTCATCGACCTGTGACAGACTCGTGCTCATGACAGGATAGAAACACTGACTGCAGCAGATTATTGAAGTCAAATCGAATCATTATAACACCATAACTCAACATAGCTGCTGTGTTCTCACATGGGCTCAGACACAGACCTGCATGTACTCCTCTTCATCAGTCCTGTGCTGCTATGACCAGCAGGTGGAGGTGTTATATTACTGAATAATCATCAAATGTTTTAGTCAAATATTTTGCAGCATTAATAAGTAATGTAATTAAATGCATTATAAATATAATGTCATCTGCTAAATGCTTCATTGTTATTTATTTAAATGTTTATTTACATTAAATTAAATCTGTTGGTTAAAAAATGCAAAACTAAGGTATGATTATTTCAATATTTCATTTTTATTCTCCTTTAGTAAAAGGTTAAAGACTTCTAGCTTCTGGCTTCTGACACAATAATACGTCTGACTCGATAGTATCCGTAGTGCATCCCACCTCTCGCCCCACAGCAGCTGGGAAAGGCTCCAGCACCAGGACACCCTCAGCTGGATCAACAGAAGAAAATTTATAGGCAGATATATTTTTACTGTTACAGTTTTAACTGTTTTTTTTTTTCAACTTTTATAACTTTTATGGAATATTTATTCTTTTATCTTTTTAATTTATAATATTACTGTTTTAGATTTTAGATTTCTTTCTATGGTTTGTATAAACTTTTCAGAATTTTATTATTACTGCTTTATTTCTTTTTAATTATTTGACCATTTTTTTATTTTGTATTTTTGGTTTAATCCTATTTTTGTCCCACGGGTCACAAGTCTTGCCGAGCTTTTCATCCAACATTTTAATGTATGCATTTTATCTTTTACTCTAACACAGTTCATCCATCTCCTTAGCTTTAGGACCCTCAACCCCAAATGACCCCCACAGGTGTAGTTACCTGTATTTTTTAATAATTTAAAAACCTGATCAGAAGTGCAAGAAAATAAATCATCATGCTGCTGCTGCTCTCTTTTCTCCATGAAACAGAGAGAAGGCGGGACCTTAAAATCACACGTGACCCCAACAACATCCTGCACACGTGTGAGCTGATGGCCTCAGGAGGAAGGTTCAGGTATCCAAACTGTGACCTGAACAGATTTATGTTTCTTCATCTTTATTCTGAGTCAACCTGCTGAGGTGAGCATGCATGCCGTACGTTTTTTGTGTTTGTGTTGTGTTGATAGGTCTGGTTGTGACAGTAAAGTCTGAACAGTGAAGCTCACACTTCTCAGATGCTCTGTTAGCACAGTTAACCACACAGCAGCTTTTGGTTAGATAAGGGATTAAAAATGCTCCAGAAACAGTCCAGACCTTCAGAATAAACTTACTACAGTCATACATGTAGCCTGCATCTAAAGAGAATAATACAGTTTATATTAATATACAGCTGAAAGCAGTAATAACATCAGCAATTGATCTGAAATATGATCCAGTGCCTGTGTGTGTGTGTGTGTGTGTGTGTGTGTGTGTGTGTGTGTGTGTGTGTGTGTGTGTGTGTGTGTGTGTGTGTGTGTGAGAGAGTAAATGAAAGCATCCAGCTGTTGCAGATGTGTTTGCCTGTTTGTCAGTGAAGCTCATTCTGATGCCAGTTTTAGTTTCAGTCTATCTGTAAATATCAGATTTCTTCCTGTAAATTTGAAGCTTTTTTAACCTCACGGTGCGTTCAGCTCTCGAACCTCCACGGAGGAACGTCTCCCTCTGAAACGAGCTGAGCTGCATATTCATGACCGCAGACATCATACATGTGTTAGTGAGACATGCAGTTATGATCTGTCTGAAGAAATATGTGTGCAACAAGACAACACAGCAAATGGTCAATTAATCAAATTAAGAAGAATTAAACATTTTCAGAACCAAGACAGTTAATTTACAAGCACTGGTGACATTTTCTTAAATTTAATACGTGAATAGAAATATTTGGGTTTTAATGGCTTCAACTAGAAATGAAAATAACTCCCAGTTGCTACATTACAAACGTTCATGTGTCTCAGAATATTTATTTTGTTACAAACTTCAAACAATTGAATCAATAAATTATTTCTATAAAGCATCAGTTGATAATAGTATAAAAACAGCTTAAAAAAAACTTTCATTATTTTTTCATTAGCATTAAAAGCTGCAGTTCCTCCAACATCCACCAGAGACTCCAGCAGTGAGTCAGTCCCACAGATTCCCAAGTTTAAACTTGACAGCAGAAAGAAAGACGTTCAGTCTGATTTAAAAAAGAAAAACCTGATTTGGTCTCTGTAGATAATTTCTACCTTTATGACACATGTTTGTTTATTTTTTAAAGTCATCTGTTTAAAGTTCAACTTTATTGTAAAGTTTCAAACATAAAAAAAAATTACAGTGGAAACCAGTTGGTGATGGTGCCTACTTCCATCTTTCATATACAGTCTATGATAGGCGCGTAGAGAGAGAATAACAATAAAATATGATTTTATTTGAACTGTTAAAGTCTGAGGTGCAGTCTTGTGTGTTTTCCTTTTGGGGATCTCTTATTGGTTCACCTTTCTTCTACCTGATTGCGCGCACCCGGTGTGGGCACGTCCGAGCGCTCGCGGTAACCCGCTCTGCAGGTTCGCCCGGAGAGTCAGTGCCTGAGTGCTCCTGCAGCGAGCAGCTGTGCTCCTGCTCACACGGCGGACACCATGAGTAAGTCCAGCACGCTCAAAGTCCGGAAATTATTCAGCCTCAAATCACCGGAGAAGGAGAAGAAGGAGCTGAAGAGGTCGGGGTCCCTCAAAGATGTAGTGGGTGCGGGGACCAACCCCGCGGACATCCCGGGGGGGCTACCCTGGAGCCCCGGCTCTCTCAGCCCGGGAGACAACCCCACTCTGCCCGGGGACTCCTCACTCTATTCCCCGAAAGAAAAGAAGAAACGGCGGCTGCTGCCGTTCAAGCTGAAACGGAAGAAATCCAAAGACAAAGACCGAGGAGGAGGAGGAGGAGGAGGGGGAGAGGTGTTCTTCCCTGACACTGATGAGCTGGAGAGCTTCAGCAGCCACAAGTAAGTCAGAAACTTTCACTGAAGTTATTCTGAGCGTTCAGAGTTCAGCTGTAAGCGCAGGTCACACAGTCCGCAGTGATGGTGCTGATGCAGGTCACAGTGCCAGACAGTGTTAATGTTTATCCCACATGTGGCGCACACGGGAGCTCCTTACCCGGGTTAGATTTGTTTTTATTTTTATTTTCATCTCATCCAGCACTGTCCCACATACACATCCATGTTTGTTTTTGTTTTTCGTTATTTTACAGATTCCTGTGTTTATACTTATTATGTTTATATTATGATCATATTTATACTTTCCAAAATAACAGACATGTCTTTGTCCCACATCTGCATCTTTGGACACATTTGGGTCAAAAGTAGTGGAGATTAGGCCAAAGTATGTCTGTTATCTGGGATCTGTCTCTTTAATGTTTTTAGATTTGCTCACATTTAGACTAATTTAATCTATTTGAAGATTTAATTATGATCAAAGGCATCAGGGCAGCCTGTTGAATAAGTAATGCTTGAATATATTGATCTTCTGTATATCGATCTAAAATCTAAATAAGACCCCCGGTGCCTGGCTTTGGCCCCTCACTGTCCCAGGACCTCGCTGTTGGTAGTTACAGCTCCGTGTTTGCAGAAACGAGGGAGCTGCTGAAGTGAACGTCTCAGAGTGGCTGTTTACCGCCTCTGGTGCTTTTTAAAAATCAGAACACAGCAGCTCTGAGCTGAGCTAGTTTAGTCATGCACGGCTTTGTGTGCATCAGCAGAAAAATGTAGAGGGAGTTAAACAGGCACCGCAGGAGAAAGGTGGAGGCTGTGTTGTAGAAATATGGAGATTAAATGGTTAATTTGACACATGAGATCTTCTCTGTGTGGGACCGTGATGAGTGACTGACCCCGTGCCCTCAAATATATCATTCAACCTCAAACTGTTCAGGTCAGGGTGGGCCTGGGGTGGTACTGACCCACTCGTACTCCAGCACTCAGCACACGTCTCCTAATGCATGTTTATGGAGTTATTTTGACATCCACCTTGAGAGGATGTTACTGAATCTGTGGCACCCTGCTGGTCTAGTTCTTGCTCGCCTTGAGGAGCTCTACGAGCAATTATCCCCTCTGAGTCACTGCTCCCGGTTAAATTAGAGATTCAAAAAGAAACCACTCGACCTCAAGTGGTTACGATGACTTTCCAGCTCTTTATTTAACCCAGATATTTCTGTTCTCTGTCTTTTCTCTTAAGCACGCTGATGGTTGGAGCTCTGAGTCAGCTGTTGTTGTTGCACATTGTCAGGTTACCTGCAGGATGTTTGTTGTGAGGCAGTAATTAGAAAACATTAAAAACCTGCCGTGCAGGGCGTGACACGTTTACCTGTGAAGTCCAAATATAGATGGTGCTCGCCACATTGTATAAGAAAATACTGAGTCACTGAGTAACGAGACTAAATAAAGCTTCAGCCTGATCTTTGTTATGATGAAACTAAATCAGGCCGTTCGTGCTGCTGAGTGTTTGATTGGATGATTAGTAGGATCTGATCGTTCACCATCAGGAGCTGAAGTGTTAATGAAACCTGTTTTGGTCTCTGTAGATAGTCTCAGGTGATTTGTTTTATAAGTCACCTGTTTAACTTGGAATACGACTTGGGGGCGTGGCCACATTATCTGATCAATAACATGGCAGCTGTGCTAACAGACCTGAGCTCCAGTTTGTCTCCAACAGTGTCGATAACCAGACTGATATGATAAAGATGAGCACCATCCTCTTCGTCAGACCTGGGTGTTGTGCAGCATCCGGCCCTCACACTCCGTGTGAGGTTAAAGTGAAATTAAGATTCAAACATAATCCAAACCACGCAGCTTATCAATGACCTCGTGCTGTGATGGATCCTCTCAGACGTTCTCTTGGCTGAAGTTTGTTTTGTTTTCATTGTCTTCTTCCTGTCATGTGACGGCGTTTGTCTCGTGCTGTCAGGGACCCTCGACATGAAGTTTAACCCCGTCCTCTGTCTGCCCTGTTCTCAGGTGCTTATAGCTCTGCAGCTGATAACAACTTTGCACATTTTTGTGTCTCAGGTTTTTTTCTAGTTCATTTTGAATGTTTATATCAAATTTAGATGGAAACTAGCAAACATCCTGCTAATCTCATAATCCTCTTAGATGCATGTCTAACAGCTGGAGAACAGAAACACTGATCGTTTTATTAGAGCTGAAAGAATCTGGATGATTTTTAACTCAAACTTTGGCCTTTGGGAGCTGAACGTACTTGGACCCGGATATAATAATGAAGTAATTCCCCTGCCTTTAAATGAAGCCTGCACACCTGTCTCACAGGTAGATTCTGAAGAAGAGGACAGACTTTGGTATTTTTCCTCTCGACACTAAAGCTTTCCGAGTTCCTCGTGTTTCTCTGACTCTGAACAGGCTGTGACTTCCTGCTTCCTCCTGCCTACATGAAAGTTTCAAAGTGCTGCTCTGGTTACAGATTCCAGCAGGAATTCATCAGCACTCGGATGCAGTTCTCATCTGTCATCATAAACATACCAGGGTCTGCAGGGTGATCTCACTGCAAGGCAATCTGTTCACTGACAGCTTCACTTTGTTTCTGTAACAGGTGAAGAGTGCAGGTCACGTTTAGACGAAGGCTTCAGGTGAGGATGTCACAGCAGCCATACCTTCACTCGCTTGCCTCTCTGACTGATTCAGGGATTATATTTTATCCTCACATGCAGACATGATTCACTCTTTTCTTCACTCCTCACGAGTGACCTGCATGTTTCCTCCTCTTACATTCGTTCATTAGCTGCTCGACAGATCAGACAGATCTCATGTGTGTTAGGATGAGTTTTAGGCTCCATAAGGAGAGATTATTCAGGAAAACAGCCACAGCACATCTAAGTTATTCCTCTGCTGCTGTCATGTTTACATCAGAGGATAAAAATGCATCTATCCTAAAACCTGCAGCTGTGTACCTGCCGCAGTCATCACCATGTCTGTAGAGAGATTACACAGTCCTTAAACATCTCAGCTTATCGCTTCCTTTCATCATGGCGGCGTTTTTGTGACAGCAGCAGAGCAGTGACATGATGACATGAAGCACCAGAGTCACACCGCGGCCTCTTCTCTGCTCTGTTTCGATGTCGCATTGATGCTGAAAACCTCCACAGGACAGAGATGCATCACTGCAGTTATCCTGCTGATTCAGTCAGACAGTTCGACCATGTTGGTTCACTGTGCCATACGATAGATGAACTTACTGTGAAGATCACCGATGTTGGTGTCTTGTCACACTGGATGTGACAAATCGGCGTATCTGGCTGTGAAACTGGACACGCCTCCTTTTTGAAACAAAGCATAACCAAAACTTACTAAATGGATTCGACGTGCGGAGGCGTTTCAAACCTGCCAGACAGAAAATGTTTCTTTTTATGTTCTCAGTCATTTCTACAAACCACAGAAGTAAAAACTCCAAACACACTGAAAGCAGATGAGTTCTGATGGAGTCAGAAAAGCAAAGTTTAAGTTGAGTTTGATGTTTCCTTAAATATAAAAGAACAGTTTTGAAGGAATAAACCTTCTTTTATCGCTGCAGACATAAAAAGACAAGATCTAGATCCTGGAAAAGCATCAGGAATCAGAAAGAACTGAGCCTATAAATGGAATCAGCAGTCGCTGAGTTATCTCTAAAGTGTTATCTGTAACCTTATCTGTACATTTGTCTGTGTGGAGTTTCATGCTCGCAGCGTCCTGAGGCGATCTGATCGTGCAGACTGGGTGAAGTCGTCACGCCCTTCAGCAGGAGCTGCTCGCACTGAGTGCACAGCCCCGATGGTGGAGGTTTGACGCCAGAGTGAGCGAGCCCTGTGGTCTCAGTGCAGGATTTAACAAGTAAACCAGGCCGATGCACACACTCGTAGCTGCTTGTTGATCCAGGTGAATTTTGGTGACTCATCAGTTTGTGTAGTTTTGTAAAGACGACTGATCTTTCTGGGAAATGAGTTTGTTTTTTTCTGTGTTTAATTCATCGTCACTGAGATGATTCTGATGCTTGTTGTTGTTTCTGAGGATAAAGATGCTTCTCATAAATCTGATCGATTTACTGGGACTAAAGATCTTTATCAAACACGACTGAGTCACCACCTCATGACTCGTGCACAGCAGGGATATGCTCGGAGAGCTGACTACATCTTTAAATGCTGCTTTGTTTGCTCGTTGGCACCAGAAATACTCGGCTGAGTGTTTTACTGTTATTTCATTGATGTATGTCAGCAGTTATTAGATTGGACAGTAACAGCCAAGCTAACCTGTGATGTAAGAAAATAAAAAGAGCGGTTGTGTGTCGGCTTTGTCAGAATAAACTGGAACATCACAAAATCACCAAAGCAAAGAAACCAGAGCTGCTGCTAAGGTTAGCCTGATTCTGCAGGCTCGTGTGCGTGTTTGCAACGTCATACATGACACAAGTTACAGAAACATTTACAACGATTAATGAAGAATCTGAGTAAAATTCTCAAACAGTGCATGAAACACACTTTAAATATTTGTAGGGCCACAAATATTTAAAGTTTGCTAAATTTTAATGTTTTCTGATCATTTTTTCTCTTCCAATTTGATCAAAAAGTATCTTTTTTCTCTCTCATTTAAACAAATGAACGTCCCTGCTGCACACGCTCAGAGTTTAACACGTTGCAGCCAAATCTTTTGTTTTAAAGTTGGAAAATCAAAAGTTTGAGCTCAGTGTTTCCTTATTCTTGTTGATGATTTGTTGCATTTCTAGTTTGGATTTATTGTTTCTCTCTACACATGGCACGGTCTGTTCACTGTCGCTTCCTGCTCCTTCTTTTGCTGTTATTTTTCAGACTGACTGGAAGACAGAAAATCGTAGGTCCATAGATTCCCTGCAGAGGTATCGATTAAGCTTTAGGCTGTACTTTTTTTCTAGAGGAAGGTAATCCAGATTATAAACATCAGACACTAATTCTGACTTGCAGTAAAACCGTCTGAACCTCAGATTTTACGATGTGTAAACTCTCAGGTGTACCCGAGAGACTGTGGTCAGAGTGTGATTTGTGGATTCGGAGAAGTCGGTACATCTTGGTTCTATTAAGTATCATAAAATTGCTGTATCAGCAGGTAGTGTTAGGCCACACCCCCAGCGAACACAGAAACTAAAGCCGTGTGCTGCTGTGGACGCAGAGTTACTCGCCTCAAAGAATCAGTTTGGGCGAAAGTCTGATTAGTTTCTGAATCTTTTTTTGTTCTCGTCCTTCATCCAACCAATGGTCAGTGTAGCACAGCGGTCGTGGTAGCAGCTGTGCTGAAGGCCGCAGCGAGCACTGGATCAGTGTTTGGATGATTGTTGGTGGTTCCCTGGAAATGAATCTCAGACTTCTGCAGAGTTGGCTGGTTGTGAGTGAATCATGTGAAAGGCTTTGGATGTGTTCCCATCACATGTACTGCAGTCATGTCTCATCAGGTTTTATCAATAGTGATAATAAATCACATATTTGCTGAGAGGGGATTTCCGTTTGCTTTGAATATTACAATTCTCACTTTGGATGAGAAAATATTTCCTCTAAAGGAGGAAGAATCAAGAGCTCACAGGTGATCAGTCGATGTTGTCAGAGGTTAAATCAGGGACTTCTTTTTCTTTCTATGAAGGTCAGAGGTCACAGACGAGTGAAGCTTGAACCGTCTCTGCAGCTGAAAAGTGTTACATGATTGGATTTTCAGCTCTTTTTAATGACTCTACCATAATTCATGTTTTTCTTTTACTTGATTTTATTGCCTCTGACTTAATTTGACTGAAGCAAATCTTAAAGTGGGGAAAAAAGAAATCATCACTCATAAATAAATATGCAGCCCTGTACCCAAATATCCAGAATATTCCTGTTATTCCTATTGATTGTCTGTCAACACTGATGTTTCTGCTCTGTATTAAACCACATTCACACTAACAGTAAACTACAGTAACTTACAGGTTCTTGTCTCGTGTATTCGGCTACAGCTGAATCGTTTCAGGCTTCTAACTTCTGTGAACCTTGTGTAGGTTTTTTGTTTTTTTCATACAAACTTAATTTTTGGTTCATTTTTAAATGAGACATGTTGAATAAATAAAATCTGATTAAATCTCACATTTTTAAAGCTTCTATTTGGTCATTATTCTGTGCAAAAAGTAGAAAATCACAAAAGAAAACAGGATTTGGAGGCTCAGACCTGAGCTTCAGCTCGCAGCTGAATGCATGCAGCTCACCTGTCCACACCTGTTCATTCATATAACACTGACGAGACACAGCAGGAAACACTCTGTCACTGCGACTCGTGCACAACAACCTGCTCACATTATAAAACGTTTATATTGACTTGGTTAAATGCTGCTTGTATTCTAAAGCATCAGTGGTAGAACTGACTTGTATGTGATGTTAGACAGTATTGATTGGAGCCATCAGTAAATGATGTAATGACACGTGGATTTTTAGATCAGGCGTCTGCAGTCACGTCTACAGTTGTTGTCTTTTCGTAATGAATGTATTGATTTCTGCTTCTGCTGACTGAGCTAATCTTTGACCCAGTTCTGATAGTGCAGATTAATTGGGAGGAAGAGGGTGATGAGGCGATGACTCAGGTTAGCTGAAAACAAAAGAATCAGCTCGTATGTCGAGGATGTTGCTGCAGGGAGCAGGCGGTGAAACGTGGGGCCTGAAACAGGTTTTGAATGTTGAGTAATACGTCCTGTTTCTGCTCGTAAAAAGTCACCTCTGTCATGTTGTTGGGGCTTCTGAGGAGCTCCATAAAACATGATTTGTCTTGACATAAAACCACCTTCTTAACCACTTTCTGACGAGCCAATTAGGCGGATATTGTAACCTTTGTTCTGGCCTAATAATCCAGAAGGTTCTGAGAAACGTCTCTTGTCCTGCTGCCAAACTCTATTGTTCATGAGGGATATAGGATCTTTATTTTAACTGACACAGCTGAGAGGGAGGAACAGCTGTTTGATCCACATCACATGTTTTTACATGATAGAAGAAGAGCTCAGAGACACATTTATTGACTCTTTAATTCCTTTGCTGGAGCATTTTTTGGCCACTGGTCTGCCCAACAGGTGGAAACGTTTTATTACCAACCTCGATGTTAAAGAGCTGCCGTAGTGAATCTGCTCTACAAAGACTGAATTGGTTCACCAGCAGGTTGAGAACCATTAAATTTCCGGGGCTGAACTGAAATATTATCACACATTTGAGGTGCGGTCAGGAAAATGAAGGCTCATCTTCTTGTCCAGGTCAACATGATGTTCTTGTTCGGTTTAAAGAGCGTGGCTGCAAACACGTGTTCACAGACGTCTGTGGTAAAATGACCCTCAGCTCTGACCTCTGTGAACAGTTTCCTGCTCAGTTTTGGGATCAGTCACTCATTTGTGGTCATATTGAAGAAAACATGAAGCCCGTTCCCTGAAGTGATTCTGGCTTTCACAAAAGATGATCACCCAGAGACCATTGGGGAACCTCACGGTGGTGATGTCCACCTTTAACAGGATTACTCGCTGCAACGATCAGCTTCTCCTACATTTTGATGCTAAACCAAATGAGCGCCCACTCGCTCTGGATGTTTGCAGGAGATGATTTGATTGGTTAATGGTAGCACTCAAATGTTTGAGTGAACGTAATTGGATTGGCTGACAGCTGTGGTCGCATTTGAAAAGTCTGACTTTTCAACTTTTCGGCAAAGCAAAGAGACAGATCCACAACCACAGGAGTCGCCCCCTGCTGGACATTCAGAGGAATGCAACCCTGAGAAACTGCTATGTTGGCTTCTCTTTTTAGACACTTTTCGTTCTGACATTTTTCAGGCTGTTTAAGCTTTTTCAGCTCTTCTGGTTGTTTCCACTGTGGCTGCTCGTCTTCAACATGTTAAACCTGCAGCTGAATGCAGAGCTACAGATCGCTGCCTTTTCCCTTGGAGGAGCATCTGTGGTTAAAAAGTAAGAGCTCAAGTTTGTTTAGTCAAAGTTTATTTTGTTTAAGCACTGACACAAAACCAGTTTTGTAAAGGATACTGGACGGGTCCTCCATGTCTCTGTTCAATCGCTGTTTTGATTAGACTACATCACCACGCCTGTGTGCAACAAAACAACATTTTCGTTTTCATTTTCTGGTATGCTGCAGATGATAATGGTTTAATGCAAACTGTGAAGAGGTGGAGATGTGATCAACGGAAGAAGTCAGAATGAATTGTTCTCACCAAAGGGAGATTGTTCTCTGACCATAAATATTTTCCTGTTGCAGTCAGCATGTTGGTGTTTTCACAGCTTTAGAGCTGGATGGCCAGAAACTGTGAAACGATAACTCAGTTAAAAGTCAGTCAGTGAAAGTTATGCCATGTGTGATATCCTTGGAAGCAGGAAATGTGCCTGAGCAGTTTCTTTGTGATTGTGCATGATGATGCTGTCGAGGCCATTGAAGGAAAAGACTGTATTAATCTCATTTTCCATGTTTCACAGCTCGCTGAGCTCAGCAGCCTGTTTAAGAGTATATGCTGCAATCCCTCACCTCGATACAGCATCTCTGGATCAGTCTAGTGAAGCTTATGAGACTAGTGGGATTTCTAAATATATTTATATACTGCAGTACTCCTCAGCTCAATTACAAAGTAATCTAGTATCCACAACTTCAGTCCCAGTAGGAATTACTAACAGGTAATTCGGCATGCATTTATTGTCGATGGAACATAAAACATGCGACTGAACTTTCAGCCTTTACAGCAACACTTTTTGTTTACATCCTCCAAAATCTCCAGATTCTAGGAATCAGCACATTCCAGGTGGAAGTGTGACTGTGACTATTTACTGACTGTAAATAAATCCAAATAACTGGATTTTGTGTGCATATTGTTGCAAAGTGCGCTGCTACATGAGAAAACCAGCTCCGATTGTTACAAAAGGAAGTCATCTGATAAGCTGGAAACACGCCTGCTGCCAAAGCTCCAGCTTCAATAATAACTGGATTCTAGAAGAACAACAACAGCTGCGACTGGTAAATCTGGAAATGCATCTTCACCATCAACACAACCAGCATCAGCTTCACACTCCTTTGTTGAATGTGTTGATAATGTTATAATGGCTCGATAAAGCAGGAGGATTATTGGTGTAAATGTAATATTGTGTGGAGGATGTTTAGGTTTGTAATGTGGAAGCTTTGCTTTTATTTTCAGCATGTGAGTGTGTTTGTGTACCTGCAGCCATTATTGTTGTTAACATGAGAGATTAGCCTCTGAGATTGGGTCAGTCAAATAATGAAAACATTGATTGTTTGTGTGATTGTGGAGGATGGATTATTTTAAGGAGGCTGAATGATGCTGTGTGTGTTTGTCTCTTTCTGTCACAGTGTGTGTGTGCTGTGCAATGAAAAGCTCTCAGGTTGGCTGAGTGTAACTCCGGCACAAACACAACGTTGTTGCCCTGGTTTGTGTTCTTAGGAAGATGAAACTTGAGTAAATATGAAATATCTTCCGTCCTGTGACACATTTGCTGTTGAACTAGTGTGACCCTGTTCATGAACACAAAAGCTTAAGTGAAGCGTGCTCTCGTGCAGCACGCCCCCAGGACTGTAAAAGAAGCTGTTTTCAGCACATTTGAGATCATTTTGTACTACTGCACATAATCTATGTCATATGATTGAGAGGGCAGGATACACTCACAGGTACACAGGTACGCCTGTTTAACTGCTTGTTTGCACAAATATCTAATCAGCCAGTCACATGGCAACAAGTCAGTGCATAGAGGCATGAAGGCATGGTGAAGATGACCTTTGACCTATTCGGTGAGCAGCAGTTCTGAGGAAAACCTTCCTTGTTGACGTCAGCAGTCAGATGAGAGTGGGCAGACTGCTTTGAGCTGATAGGAAGGCAACAGGAACAGATAACCACTCGTTAACCACTCGCACAACACATCAAACATTATGGGCTGCAGCAGCAGAAGACCCCACTGGGTACCACTGAGGGTATAACAAACCCAGACTGGGTACCACTGAGGGTATAACAAACCCAGACTGGGCGATGGAAGGTCTGAAAAATGTTGCCTTGGTGTGCTGAGTTTCTTTCTGCAGCAACGTTTGGATGGTAGAGTTTATATAAATGATGTGATGGATCCATCCTGCCTTGTCTCAATAGTTTAGGTTACTGAAGGTTGCGCAGTGATGTGGGGCATGTTATCCTGGCTCACTTACCTGAGTGTTGTTGCTGACCATGTCCATCCCTTTATAAACACAGTGTACCATCTGCTGATGGCTGCTTCCAGCAGGATAATGCACACTGTCCCAAAGCTCACATCATCTCAAACTGGTTTCTTATCTCAGTCCAACAGAGAACCTTTGGGATGTGGGGGAACAGGAGATTCTCACCATGCAGCTGTCAAGTCAGCAGCAGCTGTGTGATGATGTCATGTCAACATGGACTAAAATCTCTGAATGTTTCCAGCACTTTATTGAATCTGTGCCATGAAGAAATGGGGCAGATCTGAAGGCAAAAAGGGCTTTAACTGATACTAGAAGTGTACCTAATAAAGTGCCCGTAGCCATTGCAAACATGAGATGAGGCTGCCCTTCCCCAGAATAGTTTCAGCTGGAACCTCCCTTTCTCTTATCGCTCTGCTCCAGCGTTACGAAAGCTCAGACACAGAATAAATTCGGACTGTGAAAAAGGTGAAATCTGCCTTTCATGCATGTCGAAGCTTCAGTAACTCTGAGTACATAACACAAGCATATGCATGCACAAACTCCCACCAAACTATCAGAGTAAAATTCATCCACAGCAGAGATTAATATCTGTAATGTTAAGAAATACTAAGGAAACCAGCAGCAGCTACTGAATAAACTAAACAAGGGATGGACAGGATTCAGCGGCTGACTCAGCCTCTGTTTGCTGTACGAGGGCTTTAATGAGTCACCGGGAGCTGCTGATGGAAGATGGACAAAAAGTGAAAGAATACAGGCCACAGTGGAGACGAGAGCTGGACTGAAGCCTTTCTCCAGGGTGAAGTTGCCCAATAGAAACTTGGAGCTGAATACTCAGCTAAAGTGTGGCAGAAAAGTCGCCCTCTGCAGTGCTTCTGTTTGCACAGAATAATTCATGTTAGAAGCTGACAGACGAACCCAAAGTGCCGTATAGAAATGCAAACAGGCGCTTTGCTCTGAGAACCCAAACCAGCTGTTGTTTGTGAAATTGGCTGAGCGTTTAGGGAGTGCCTGGAACGACCGCTGCAGGCTGAATGTTTGCCAGACACGGGGCGGGTCTGCAGCAGCCAGTAAGCTGCAGCCGCTCTGCTTCCACTGCACCAATAACTGCTGCTGCCATGGCGTGCAGGCAAAACCAGCCCAAGTGTTTGTGAATGCTTTCGAGCGTTTTAAAGTGCAGACATGTTCCATGTTTGGAAAACGAATCCTGTTTTCGCCCGTGCATCTCCGTCCTGCACAGGAATAAAATACACAGAACATTTCCTCTTTGGAAGAAAAACTGTCAGTACGACGAGAACACGCTGCTAATAATGCTGACATGTTGAGTTTGGAAAGGAAGGAGGAAACACACAATAATAAAAGCGTATACGGACGTCTTTCTGTTTCTCCCCTTTCTATAGAAGGAACTCAGAAAAAGATGAAACCTTATCACACACAAGAGTTGAGAAAACCACAACTTCTGACTTGCTTTGTCATAAAATTAGCCTAAAAATGCAGTGCAACATTTTTTCATGTGGTAAATGCAGCTTATTAACAAATAAATAACATGGTTTGTGTTAAAATACAACAGTTTTAATCAGCTGTTTTAAAGCGCTGCAGACATGAAACATACATCAGTATCAAAGTTTTCATGAATAATTACAACACGACTAAATTAAGCCAATTAAACAAAAAATAAAAAACTTTATTATAGAATAGAATATTCCTTTAATTTTCCCACAGGGGGAAATTTGGTTGTAATAGCAGCAAAAAAACCCCACATACACAAACAGAACAGGACACAGGACAGAACAGAAACACATAAAAGTTTTACATATTTACATCATGGATCAAAAAGTTACCAAAACAGTAATGTACAGTTATTAAAATTAAAGTACAGATAAGTGACAAACCCAGGTCGTAGTGTGATATATGATATATATGATTAACAAAGTCTATCAAAACATGCTTTAAAAAATCATATCCAAAGCATCCGTGTGTTGAGGAGACGTCAACTAAAGCTGAACTAGGTCCGTGCAGTACTTCCATGTAATACCAGATTGTACCAGGAGATGGTGCTGTGAGCCAATCTAACTTTTATTTAACAAGCAAAAAGAAGAGATTTTATTTATAAAGATGAAAAGCAGAGCCTCTGAAGAAAAAGATGGAGGAGTTAAAAATAAATATCAGGAGTTAAACAGCAGCAGTCTGAAAACATCGCACGCCTGTACCTGAGAAACGCTGCCCCCTGCTGGTGACAGTTTCAGTTTAAATTTGCAGAGGTTAACTACAAAAAGCGTCTTTCACAGTATCAGAGTCTGTGTGCATGTAAAATTCAGCCTGAAGTATATCGAACAAGAATAGATCATTCTTGAAAAGTAATTAAACCTTTAAAATAATCATTTAAAATAAGCATGTTTTCATTTCCTGTGCTAATGAGGGTCAATAATTATACTCATCTTCTCTTAAAAACCCTCCTCGGGGGTCGGGGGCAGCACTGGTTTGAAGAATGTGGAAACACAGCCTTTCTACACCCGCTCGACCTCCACCCAAAGTCCGTCATTCCTGCGCTCACGCCAGAAGCCTGCTCTTTAATTTCTGCTCTTAATCCAATCCAAGCTGTGAATTCTAACCCTGACACACTGACATCTGTTGCCTTGTTGTATTAAAATCATAACTGCACACATTGTTTTTAACATCAGTAACAGTAGAGCTTTGTCTGCTGCAACAAAGAGAAGATTCACACAAGTCAGGGCTGGTTTGTGCAGATCGCTGACAGTGTGGGAGACGCACACCCTCAAGTCATTCTGCAACATTTCCTTAACAGGGTCAGAGGTTACACTCACTTTTTTTCTAAAGTGAGGATGCACAGCTCAGAGTTTCCCCTCTGTGTGAGGGTTCTTTGTTCTCCTGACATCTGCTCACAGATTGTTCCAGCTGTGTGGAAATACAGGCAGGAGGTGGTGTTGGACTCGCAGCAGGCTGCAGAATGTGCAGGACACACAAAGCTGTCTCTGAACTCAGTCATGTGACCTGTTTTTGTTTATGGAGTCATTTTGGTTTAATTCGACTGAAGTTCAGCAGAAACAGGAGCACATCTGCAGAGCGAGCTTCCACGCTGTAGAAAACTACGATCCTTTAAATGGACGACTCAAACTGCCTAAATACATAAATACGTTTGAGAAACATGCAATCTGTTGTTAGCAAAGCTGTCATGCAGCGGCTGCATGCGGCTCATCATATGAATCTATTTATGGAGAGGACAAATATTTGACCTGCTTCTGTTTTCCCCCTGAAAGTTTGCTTCCCTGACAGAGTGCAGGGACCGTGAACATCCGTCCTGTTCTGGTGAAACCACCTCCAAGTATGTACATGTCGCATCACTGCAGGGCACATCTATCTGCTGCCGCGGTGACGACATGACAGCCAGCGAGTGAAATCCCACCGCTCCACGCCGTAAATCAGCTCTCGTGCTGGAGGCGAGCACAGAGGGGCTGCAGAGATGCTGCTCCCGTTCCTCTCTCCGTCCACGTGTGCCAGCACGATCACACTCGAGGATTCGGTTCCCAAAAGGCTGATTGGAGGCAGCACGTCGATGCTTGTCTGTTGATGAGATGTTGAGACATTTCAGGAAAAATGAGGAAACCCCAGACAGGCTGAGGCGAGACTGTTCAAAGGAATCTCTGTAAGGCTGTGAAGTCTTACCTGGATATTTTACTCAGAAGGCATTTTTGTCTTCTTTGTTATTCTCGTCAGCCATCTTGGATAGAGATGCACCGATTGATCGGCCAGGGACCAGAATCAGACGATTTCCAGTGTTCTCGGCCCCGACCGGTGACCAGCCGGTCAGTCTCACACGTGTCCAATCACAAAATAACAAGTCGGTCCCTTTCATGCCGACGCCCACAGCGGCACAGGCAGCAGCAGCAGTTTGCTCACAGCTACATGCTAACATGTCGTTAGTGTTGAAGCGAGAGTTACCTGCTGAACACGAACTTTTTAAAGAAGTTAAGAGAGCAAAGGCAGCTGAAGTTAGTGAGCCTCCCAGCAGCCTCGGTATGAGCAGAGGAGGAAAATGACCTTCTGCTATCAGCTGAAGTTCTAAATGAAAATTAGTTTTGTCTATAAATCTGTTGCACGTGCTTTTGCTTGCCCAGGTAAAATTATTATTCATTTAGCAGAGCTTTTTATGACAGAGAAGAACCTCACTGCAGTCTGTTTTTTTTAACTATGAGAAAACTGCATTAACTTTACTTTGTACAGTTTAAAATCTGTATCTGCAGAAAACAGAAACCGGAAATCAGTTTAAATCTATCAGTGAAACTTCACAATAATGCAAAATATTTCCTGACACAAGAAGAGCGTGCTGATTGGTTTGGACAGTTTGTGGTGAAATAATAAAGTTTTTGCAGGTTTTTCAATGATTCATCTGCGTTTTCCCCCCAACTACCTTAAACCTTTCTGAGCTTTATCAATAGAAAACTCCTCACAACAGGAGTTTGGATCAGAGTGAACAGATTGTCTTTATCAGACACATGTAACACCACCAGGCGCTTATCAAGGAGCGCTATCAGCTGATCGGCCTGTTTTATCAGGTTTCACACCACAAAGAAATAAAGATGGTGGATCAGAGTGTGAAGCACAGAGGAGTCCCGCCTGCACAGCTACACGATTCATTTTAACTTTATTTACAAAGACAGGAGTCTGTACATGACGACGGGTCCATGATACAGTCAGAGGTTTATCTCACTGAATCATCACAATCTGACCGACAGACAACAAACTGAGTCACGTTACCTGATGTGAGTTCCTGCAGCAAGCAACAGTCAAACTCTGCCTCCTTGTGGGTTAAGAAGGTATTACAGCCACTCGTGTCCTGCTGTTTGTGTTTAAAACCTCGTAGTGTAGCAACTTTATGAACAGTTATTGCCATTAGTTATTATACTGCTTGTTTCCAGCTCCATGTCTTTACACTTGGACTCAACCAGAGCAGCTTTGCATGAGTCACAGTTCAAAATAATCCTTCTTCATATTATACTGGGCTTTGGTGTAGCCCCTTAGTTCATCCTCTGTCTGAAACAAGCTCCTCCCACTTTAAGCCAGCTGTCTTCTACAAGTTTATTTCATCACTTAGCAGCCATCTTGGTAACACCTTTGGGCAGTTATTTTAAAGCACAGAGTGTCAAACTCAGTTTGGTTTGATTCAGTGAAAAAATGAACGGATTAATTTAGAAAGCAGTTGTGAGCTCAGGACAGCTGCAGGTACAGAAAGCTTGTTGTGGTCAGATGATGCCGACCAGACGTTCTTTCACTGATCTGGAGCTGAACTAAAGTGTTAGACGAGACTTTGGGAGTCACATGAGGGACCAGCTGAAGGATCCTGTTCCTCCTCACACAAAGGAGCAGATACTGATCCTGCTGATGGGGTAGGTCCTGTCCAGCTCCCAACATGTGATGAGCTGTCTCCTGGTATCTCCTCCTCACTCATGATGACACCCATGGATGTCCTCACCTGTTCCACCTGAGAGGCTGCAGGTACCGTCTCATGCTGTCAGCAGCAAAAAGCAAAACTAGAGAAAACTCAGCAGGGATAAAGAGAGCGCACACAATGGTCTCTGCTTCCCGGACAGATGGATGTCCAGTTAGGAAAAGTTTAACTGACTTTGTGTTGCACTGTGATGATGGACTCAAACTCTAAATGAAGACGAGCACAACACATGGAGGCATGCTGACGTCCTGCACGACTGCAGCAGCGTTCAGTCTGTAAACGCTGCATGAAACCACTCCTCCTTGAAATACTTGCACCTCCTCATGCCTCACACGTGCTCTACAATCCTCTGCGGCGCTCTAATTGCTCGGTCTGAGCGGCGTGCATGCAGGGAGCGAGCGTTCCTCGTCAGGTGTCATTTTTCTGGCTCGCCTGTTTGTTTGTTTAACCTCTAAAACAATCAGAGGTGTGAGAAGAAAACCAACACAGCAGCTTTGACGTGAAGCAGCGTGTGTGTGTGTGTGTGTGTGTGTGTGTGTGTGTGTGTGTGTGTGTGTGCGTGGGTGGGTGGGTGGGTATGTGTTTGCACTTGAGGACATTAAATAAAATATGCATACATGCTAGTCTGATATGGTGCTTTATCTGTTATGTGGTGTTAGCAGGACACATTATCATCATAATGACAGATGTAGTCACCATGATGTTTTATGCAGAACTTTGGTTTTTAGACGGAAAATTAATTTTAATCCTTCATTTTTTTTTAAAGTCCATCATTTTTCAGAGTAATTGTAAAACTTACACGTGATAATGTGAAAGAGAGAGAGAGCAGCTGCTGTGCACAGCTGTTCATGTTTCTGTGGTGTTGTGTGTTTTAGGTGGAGGACAGCAGGACGTGATGGCTGGGTGGTGTTTCTATCACTGCTGCATGTTTGTGTTTACTTCAGTTAACTGCTGAGTTTGGGTTCAGATTGGAGGATTTGAGGATGTGCTTTGCTTCGTGGTTCATCTGCTGGGATGTTGTTGTGTTTTTCTGTTGTGAAGTATGTTTTTAATGAGAGAACGCACGCACGCACGCACGCACGCACGCACGCACGCACGCACGCACGCACACACGCGCACACACACACACACACACACACACGCGCACAATGAGAGCAGAAACAAAGGTCGGTGACATAACATCCTCCCCTCTCTGTTTCCTGCCTCTGTGCACCAGGAGCCTCGACCACGACCAGATGAGCGTTTCCACAGAGTGCAGCTACCAGACCGAGTCCGACTGGACGTCCGTGATCAGCTTCGACATGAACGCGGCGCCGGGAAGCCCGATGTCACCCTCCAAACACTCCAAGGTGGGTCTGAGTTAGTCATCAGAGATTAAAGATTCATACCTACGTGTGCATAATGTCAGAGCAGCTTATGTTCCACCCTGAGAGGAGAAGCAGATCAATATTAAACATTAAAAATATAAAACTGAATTTATCTCCACGTCTTTATTGAACTCTGTGAGTCAGTGCAGAAACTCTTAGCTGCTGACGATCACTCGGAATGATGACGAGGACTTTGGAATCGTTTTTCCTTTAAAACTTTCACTTCATTGATGATTCTGGGTGATATTGATCAATCAGCTGTCGGCTCATAGATCAGGAGTTTTGTTCTTGTTGCTTCCTTTGGATCATCAGTTATTCCTCTCTGTGTAGTCCACATGTGGAACATCCTGGTGGTCTATGGAAAATCTGGGAGTCAGATCATTAGGAGCTCTGCCGTCTCTCACAGGAGAGTGATGTTTTACACTTTCACTCCAGATGTTGTCAAATCTGGTTTTTTTTCTTTCAAATTTTTATTTTTAGCTGTTTTGAGATTTTCTGGTTTTTCTGTGGCGCCTGGTCCATGAGGTCCAGATGAAAGCAGAGAGGAGATTATGTGTCGTGGTTTCAGCTTCAGCTCTGATTACTTTATGTTCCAGTTATTCAGTTTTTGATTTCTTGAATTATTGAGGCCTGGTTCTTATTTTGTTTTGGGTTTTTTTGTTTTTATTGTTTGTCCATAACTGTGATTTAGGTGAAAATTAGTGGCTAAATCTGACATATTTACACGCTGAATTTAAGTGTTCATGTTAATGAATATTCATAGTCCCTTTAAAATAAACAGAAACATGAAGATGAGATCATTTTAAATGGTTCAGAGTTTATGTGACTCGATCAGCTGATTGATCACATTATTGTTTAATGAGCCATCATGTTTGCTGCCAGCTAACCGTGTCATCGTATTCAAACACGAGCAGATGTCTTTATAAATCATCACTGTTGGTATAATGAACGGCAGCACTGACGGCTCTGTGAGGCGTTTCCTCCAAATCTAACTGTGCAGCACTTCTTTGTTAGACACTCTTTTATTTAAAAATCTGCAAGATGTCAGAAAGTTTGAGACTTTAGAAACATAAAAACGACAAGTTCAGACGCACAAAGTGGAAGGAATGGATCAGAAGTCCAGATTAGCTGCATTAGTCGTGTTAGGCGGTCAGATTTCCTCTGATTTTATCTTCATTGAAGCAGCAAACGGCGCTCGGCTGGATTTGACTGACTAACGAGTTCAACCTGCTGACATTGT
Source organism: Oreochromis aureus (assembly GCF_013358895.1). NCBI lineage: Eukaryota > Metazoa > Chordata > Actinopteri > Cichliformes > Cichlidae > Oreochromis > Oreochromis aureus. Next base: position 1,978,927 of record NC_052960.1, read on the forward strand.
TCACCTGTTAAAAACACGACTCCAGTTTCCTGCAGAACATTTGCTGAGTAAGCAGCTGTGACAGAGGGAAAAGGAAGTGAGGTCGTTATTCAGAGCATCAAGGCTGCACTGCGTGGAAACACTGTGCATCCAAACATCACGACAAAGATGGACGCTGTGGTCTCAGAGGACCAGGAGTCTCTCAACTTCTCAGAGATGTTGATTCGAACCGAAAGCTTGCTGCTCATCAGAGATACACAACGAAGGAAGTTCACAAAACTGGATCAACAAAGCCTGAGAGTCTGAGATGACGCGTATCACGATGGTTATTGAGTTTCTCTGTTACGCCGGGCTGTCAGATTCAGGATCTATGTGGGTCACGTGACCTTTGTCCTGCACAAAATGCTGCTTACTCCAATCACAGACATTAGCAGATGGTGACGATGAGAAGATGATGATTAAAAGTCACAAAAACCTTTAAAGAACATAAAAAAATCAAACAGTAAAATAAAACACTGAGAGATGAATGTTGCAGAAAATCATTAATCTGCTGATTTCGTGCACGCAGCGGTAAAATAAACATTTACATTCGAGCGGATGATTTTATGTCTGAGCGCGCTCAGTGCTGCTGTTTATTTCTAAGGTGACAGGTGAAGCTTACAGCTGTGAGACTGGATCCATGTAAAGCAACAATCACTGCTAACATCTGCCTAACATCCCACACACACACACACACAGAGACACACACACAGAGACACACACACAGACACAGACACACACACACACACACACACACACACACACACACACACACACACACACACACACACTCGCCCAGCAGATAATCTATATCAAACTTCAAACACGCTGTAAATAAAAGAATCTGACCATAACCTGCTCCCGGCTCAGTATCAGTTACCATGGTGATTAAGCCAGGTAGCAACTCTGAGTTTAACCTTGACGCGGCTCGCTAAACCATTAATCTGACCTGGTGTTACACCCTCTGATCTCTGAGCTCAGTAAACTGATGACTTCATGTTCTCAGCTGCTTTCAAGTCGTATAGAGTCAAACAGGAAGTGACAAAAACACAGTGGACATGTGTTCATTACTGTGGAAGAGCAAAAATGCTAAAATCATTAAATAAATGCAGATATTATTCAGCTCTCAGATTGTGACTTAACAGGTGTTGTTGCATTTAATGACACATTCATTAATTCAATCAGTTATTAATTTGGGACTTTGTTCCTCCATAGATGATTTTCCTGATGTCAGTCGAGACTTTTGTCAAATATTTTATTAGCACAGATGTTTACAGACTTAAAGAATATGAAGAATGTTGTTTGTGGACATAGTTTTTAATAACAGTTACTGTAACAACGTGCTTCTCCTTTAAAATGACATGCACATAATCCTGTTGGATCCTATTGGCCCTCGGCTACTTCCCATAAACAGAAACCTGCCAAACCCGTCCTGCTGTGCTATTTGTGTCTGTGGGAGGACCAAAAACCTATGGGGGACATAAAATGCCAAAATTACTAACAATAAAACCCTCAGTAAGTAAATGACGTTGGGTTAAATGCATGAGATTCATATAAAATTAATGTCTTCATTCATATACAGTATAATATAAATGTATAAGGCTTTTCAGATTTGGTGTGTGAAACGATGCTGAATGATTGCTGCAGTTCATTTCTAACTATAAGAAGCTTTAATTAGCTCGTGTTGGCGTCCTGTGAAGCTGAAGCTCGGGCGTCCTGCACTGTTTAATTTTGATCTGCGTTATCTTTCCCGCGTGTTTTTATTACAGTCTAACAGATAAGGACGTGGGGCATAATTCACACTGATATGGAGCTCAGTCCCCACCTACCTGACATTTGTCCCTGCTTTGGGTAAACAGAAGGGCAGCGGGTGGTGGAGGACTAATACATGGCGGGCAAAGGTGGAAGGAGAGTAATCCTCTGGGTTTCGACACGCTCTGGATTTCAGGCCCTTAAAGTAGGTAAAGTAGCAGCGTTTCCACTTTGTTTTCCGTGGTTTGTTTCTGTTTGGATATGAACTGGAAAAACTGAGCCTGAGCTGCTGTTTGCTCAGTGAAAATATGGAATTGCTGGAAAGCACAGTGAGGGTGTTGAAATGGGTTTGTCTCACAGAGAAATGCTCCTCTGTCACAGCCGTGTGGTTCCTCTACACGAGACTGAGACTTAAATGATTTGTTCGTGAAGCCGGCAGCAGATAACAGGCGTCCCATTCACACGCACGCTTTAGAATGAGGAAGGGTGTGCTGCTCTCCGCCAGCCTCGTCCACACCCTCTCATTTTGACTGGATTGAGAATTCCTAGCTGGCTTTCACAATAGTGTTTTTTTTTCACACACTGTCTGTGATGTAGGAGGCAAAGCCCACGTCTCAGAGCCATGACACGCTCAGGTAGAAGCACTCAGTGCTGCCCGAGGAGGAGGAGGAGGAAGCTTTAAGGGTTTGATTTCTTCTACAAGGTGTGATTAGTCGTCGGTTCTCGGCGCAGTTCTGTGTGATTTTGGGACTAAGTTTGACACAGAACTTGGAAGGATTTCTGCAGTTTGGATTCCAGGAAGTCAGAATGGTGTGTAGCTGCTGTGGCTCCTGCTTCTTGTTCTAACATGTGCTCTTTGTTTTTTGTGACAGCCGCCAGCTTTGGTTTTGCAGTGCGTGCGTTATGAGCAGCCCGGGGTTCAAACTGCACTGTGGAAGTCTCTGCTGTTCTTTCACCTGCTCTGATATTCCATGTTTGTTTTCCGGGTTTGTTCTGAGCCGTTTGAATCTGTGAGCCGTGAGAATAAAAGTGTTTGTGTCTTAGTCATTCAGTTTTACTGCTGCTGGGTGTCTGCGTTTAGTTTAGTTCAGCTTTTCACTCTTAACAGGCACCAAAAATGGTCAAAAATATTTTCATAATAAGAGAGAATAACGATATTAAGAGAGGATTCGCCTTAATGATGCTACTGCTTTTGTTTGACATTCCCATATTTCCCGACTTTCGGTATAAGTAATGTAAATAAGCTCAAAGTAGAACAAATATTCAAAATAAAGGAGCTCAGGTAAGAAATCTAAATAAAATGTAAAAATGCTTTTTTAAACATGAGTATGAGTAAAAAATCAAAGTGCGGTAACGATAAGCTGTTATAAGAGCTTGTGTTCACAGCGCGTGGCCGTGCTGACTGTACAGGTTACCTCACATTACACAGAGAGCTGTTCCTGTTCAGAGTCACTCAACCAGTCCATCCATGTGTTTGAGTAAATGAAGCCGATAAGATCAATCAAATCTGAAACGTTCAATAAGCCTCCAACATTTAAGCTTCATTTTGGGCAAACCTTCAAAGCTCATGTGGGATAACTGGCTGCTTAAAACCAGTTAGTTTATGAAAGATCTGCTTTTACCTGCGTTTGTGTATCAGGATCAGATTCTGTCAGAATTATAAAACATGTTTCCTTTTCAGCTGAAATCGAAAGAGCTCTTATTGATTGATTTAAAGGAAGATAAATTCCAACCATTTGCGTTTCTGACTAAGTGAGAAATAATATTTATCTAGAAAATCTTTCAGGTATTCTCGTCTGTGACTCAAAGGTATGTCGATGAAGGCACCTGCCAGTTTTCATTTCTACAGAAAAGCCGACTCGTCTCATCTCAGCTCGACTGAGAGATGAACCCGAGTCTGATTTTCACTTATTAAAGCGTCAGGATGAAAGAATCAGCTGTTCGATTTTTATACACACACCGTATAAACAAACACATCCATCAGTGTTCGCACACTGAAAAAATACAAAAATACTATTAAAATTTAATCGCATGTACAGAGACTCAAAAGCTCAGACTTTATTTTCGGTTTAGTGCTTCTGCAGAAATATCCAACAGTCTTTTTGTGTTAATCCTGCTGCCACAGTTACTTTACATTTATTTCCATTGCTGTTTGTTTTTGATGATGTCACTCCGTCGCCGCCGCCTCTCTGGCTGCCATGTTGTAGTTCCTGCTGCTCAGCAGGTGACAGTGATTTGGATTAGTTGGAGCTTCTGACCAACACTCGCTCTTTCTTCTCTCCTCAATTCGCCTGACGAGGATCGACAAACGTTTAAAGCTTCAGTTTTTACTTGGAGCCAAATAACCTGCAGCCTGTTCTTTCTTTTTCTTTGCTCTGATTATATAACAGGAGCTCTTTTTCAGGGATTTCCTTGAACTTCAAAAATGATTCAAATGTATAAAATGGATGAAAAGGAAAAATGAGGTGATGGTGGTGGGATAACGTTAGACCCAGACTTGTATGTGTTTGTGGAAAGTGCAGAGAAACAAGAACTCCAGGACAGGCAGAGCGCACGATCCAGCTCAACCTCAGAGGAAGTACACCAGGGTTTTTGTCCACGTTTCTTTATTGAAGTCTTACATCTCAGCGTTCATCTTTCCTGCCTGTCCTCTTTTCTTTTTAGAGTTCGGAGGAGAAGAAGTCAGTGTTCGGCCGTCTCACCAACTTCTTCAGCTCCAAGAGGAAGAAGAGCAGCAGCCGGAATCATTCGAGCACCTCCACCGACAGCTGCCCGGCGTCCCCCTTGTCTCCACATTCACCCCAATCTGAGCCAGAAAATGGGTTAAATGCTGAGCACAGCGACACCGTGAGCCAGAGCTCCAGCCGGAGCGCCTCCAGCAGGGCCTCGCAGGTCACAGTAGAGGCAGACATGCCCTTTGCAGACAGTAACAGCACCGGGAGAAGCAGCGTGAAGGAGCTGGATGCAATCATGACTTCCACATCCACAGACCCTGCATCTGCCACCGAGCCAGATCCAGATCCTGGTTTAAAGTCAGAAGTGGGCTTCACTGAATCCGTGGTGGAAGAAGTGAGCAAACGGCTGCAGGTGAATTTGGAACAGAAAGTACTGAAGAGACCAGAGAGCAGCAGTGAGGATGAGATCATCAGCCCGACCACACTGACGTCACTTCAGATCCCCCTTTCTAAGGCTGCGGAGTCCCCAAAGTCTCCTAACCTAACCTCCATAAGCTTAGCATCAAAGAAAGCATCGGTGAAGGTTGGAGAGAAGGGCCACAGCACGGCGCTGAGAGGAATAACTCTGGGCAAACAGCAGGGAAAACCTCTGGACCTGAAGAGGGAAAACTCAGGAGGACCCAGGACGAGCACTCGCATATCCACCAGCAGCCTCTCGGGGGAAAGTGCAACCATGAGAGAGGAAAAACCCCAAGGCGAGTCTCCTGTCCTGTTCCACAAAGCCATATGGGTGGAGACACACCTGGGAGAGGAGGAGGTGGAGTGGGAGAAAGAAAGGGATGTAATGAAAAAAGAGGAGGAGGGCTTTAGAGCAGACTCGCCTCCTCTTTTGGCCGTACCTGCCACAGTAATTCCAGAGGACGACTCAGAGGCTGAGAGAGCACCAGAGAGCCCTCCCACCCCCTCAGAGACTCCTCCGCTCAGTGGCAGCCTGCCACATTCACTCTCCTCCCTGTCACAGACTGTGGGGGAGGTTCACACCCCCACGGAGCAGCCGGAGGGGCCGGACACAGACTCAACAAGGAGTTTTCCTCAGGTTCAGGAGCGATATCGGCCGAGATCAATCCGGATCACACGCAGGACCGTGAGTCTGCCTTCGAAGAGCAAAGGTGTTGCCGAGGTGAACACCAGCCCCGAGCCGAGCGTGGACGAGGACGAAGGTTCAACTTCAAAGAGCTCAAACACAACAGAGGCGAAACCGTGAGTGTCTGTCTGTTTTCATTTTCCTCTGCTTTTACAGCCTCTTTGATCCAGAGGAACAGAGCTCAGCCTGCATGCAACCCGAGCTCCGAGTTCCCATGGTGCTTTGTGCCAGAGCTGAACAATGGGGCTAAAACCTGCGCTGAAATATTCATCCACCCAACATCCAGCCACTCAGAAACACCTTCTTTAAGCTTCTGACACTTTACTGGATTTGTCAAATGTAGGTCAGCCGTTCTGTGTTAACCTTTGGTGTTCATTCACTACCTCCAGTTAGTCATTACAACCAGCAGCTCTCACGTTTGACCTCAGGATGCCGTGGAAACGCTCAGCCTCGGGAGGAGTGCCTAAAGTTTCTACACATGGTTAAAGGAGTTTGATTCTGCAGGTGGTTTTACTGACAGCACAGTTCATCCAGGTTTACCGTCATCGTGCAGGAAAACAGTGGAAGCTCTGCATGTGTGAAGCATTTTTATGGCATGATTAGAGACACAAAATGTTTGAGTGATATTTGAACTGAATCAGGTCAGAAAGCACTTTCACATGAAGGCTCGCAGATGCAGTTTTCCTGTTGTAAGTTTTTCCCTTTGGTCGTGTTGTGCAGGTGAAAACTGAGGAAAACATTTGGCATTTACAGCTGCTGCTCTCATGTTAGGCTGAAATCTCCCTGCTAAGTGTCTGATTTGTAGTTTCAGGCCAGTTCTTCTGCTTGTTGGACAGCACAGAGTTTTAAAAGTAGTTTTCTTATTTGCCGTCCTAAAAGTGGACACTCAATCAGGCAGAGGCTCAGGTGGCTTTACCCACTCTGGGAGGGCAGAAGTGCTGGTGAGCTTAGCTCCAGGTCTTCCTTTGTCCTCGTCTTGTGTTGCTGTAATTAGGCCAGGAAATTTTACCTTAATAATATCAAAGGTCTCCAAAGGCACAAAGAATGGTCTAAATATGCTGCTTTTAATCAGTTTTCAAACATTTTTTTTATCCTTTATGCAACAAAGTATTACAAAGCCAGAATCTATTTTGCTATAATACTCAGTGGTTTTTACAGGGAGAAGTTCAATGTAGGGTCTAATATACTTGTGGATACATAAAGTGTGTCTAGAGCTGTGATTAAATATTTTCTCTCTGTGTCTTCTGACAGACGGCTGATCCTCAAAAACAGCAATGATGCTGACTTTAAGGACACAAACTTCGATCGACCCGCACATGAAGACGAGTCTCCACTCTCTGAGGCAATTACTCCTGAAGCCATAGTTAAAACAGACTTGGAGGCCTCAGACTTCAATGACACTTCTGCAGCGTCAGACATGTACAAAAAGAAGCCAGCAGCTGCAGAACCAGCGGCGAGAGGCCAAGCAGCTAACCAGGCTGCACCCCAGAAACGAGTGGTTAGAGGAGCAGCAGAAAGCCGGCATACCACGGCGAGTGGAACAAAGACCCCGACCTCTGCAGCTGGAAACAAGGCCAAGAATGTCCTAACAAAGGCAAAGGGCTCCACAGAGGGCACAAAAGTGGAAACTTCCAGTGATAATCCAACACAAAGAGACGGAGCCGTTATTATGTTGCCAGCATTAAAAGACCAAAGTGCCAGCGCTCCCTCCGGTGCTGCCGGTTCAAAGTCTAAAATCCCCAAAAGATCAACATCAGACGCAGATGTGAAATCGCCGGTGACACCAGATAAGACCTCAACGCCGGACACCTCAGGGCCCAAACTACAAAAACAACCTAGGACCAAAGAGACTCTGAAATCTCCAACAACTGCAGCCAGACCTGGAAGGAAACCAAGCTTTGAGGAAAACAAAGGAGGAAAATCAGTGTCGGGGAACGTTTCTCTCATGAAAACTAGGACCGGAACAAAACTCAGTAAGGACAAATCAGATGAGGACTTTGAGTCTGTGAACTTGCTAAATGACGTGGAGAATGAGGAGAGAAAAAGTGGACACCCACCACACAGGGAAAGTCCAGACGTCAAAAAAACACAGCAGCAGAACGATGTGGAGAGCTCTCCGAAGAGCCGGCTACCCGTTTCATCTCCGACGAGAAAGAAGGTTGATATAACCTATAAAAGGGTTTCATCGGGTCAGATGGACTCGGACAGACCTAAAACAGTCCAGAAGACAAGTCCAGAGCAGAAAGATGCAACCGCTGACGAGAGTCCTGGGAGTGAGACGCCGCCACCGCTACCCGAAAGTCCAAAGAAAGGTAAGAAGGCTCGAATACAGCATGTCGGACAAGGTGGTTATCAAGCATATTACTGGTTACATGAGGGGGGGCACATATGAAACCCAGGGGCAACTAAAATGAACAAACAGGGTCATTTATGATTAACATTTCATACAGAAATCCCTGATGAAAATACAGGCTGTTTTTCATCTGTTGCTAGTTTGAATCTGGACAAACATCTGGTTTGCAGATGTTACTGCAGAAACACTCCAAATATTTAGGTTATTATTATTATCTGAAAAACAGTTACCTAAATATGGAATAATTGCCAATAAAATGCAATCAAATAAAACATATAAAGTTAATAATAGACATGCATGTCTGTGAAGGTTCTCAGTCATCCAGGTCATCGTAGTCTAAGGAGCTTGGAAAGAAAAGCGTCTGGACTTCTTTCAGAGGCTTGAAGCTTCTCAGATGAGAGGTGAAACATCTTCAAGCCACTTAAAGAAGTTCAGACGCTTTTCTTTCCAAGCTCCTTAGACTACGATGACCTGATGACTGAGAAACTTCACAGACATGCATGTATTATACACAGAAGAGTTATTTTGTGATTTAAAACTAGTATTTACTCCTAATCGTTTAACCTGTTTATTTTTGATTTTGGCAGTGTCTGTCCTCCATAATAAGATGCTAATTAGTCATATTTCCTGTGTTTGTCTGTGTTTTTTTTTCCCCAGCAGGAATTGTCCCACCAATGAAGCCACCCAAAAACTTTTCTAAAAGAATCCATGTTGAGAGCGATACTCCGACCTCCAGCATCTCTCCACTTCCCACCAAACAAGAGAAAACTGTCTCATCAAGGATCTTTAAATGGAACGAAAACATCAAACAGCATCAAAAAATGCCTGCAAAAGATTCACCTGAGACCTCGTCGTCTGTGAGCAAGCTTCCCACAAGAGCCCAGAGAAGCTCCAATAAACTAAAACCCAGACAACGTTCCCAAAGTGGGAATTCTGAGGACTCAAATCACAACACATCGACAGAGACGGATGTAAAAGCACCTGAAAGCATCACGGCGAATGAGCGTGACAGTGAAGACACATTTAAATTCAAGTCGGAGGGAGAGGAATCCATTATAAAACACACTGATGAAACCAAAGTGAAAGAAAAAGAGATCGGAACCAGTACAGCAACTGAAGACATTTCAAACATCCAGCGGTTGCAAAACAGCGACGCAGTTATTACAAAAAGTGTTCTGGACACAGGAGCCGAGGTGCAGTCGAGCTGCGAGATCGACAAAGCAATTCCATCTCAAGTTACTGATGGAGGTCAAGCGGAAAATTTGTCTGCTATTCAAAATAAAAACACAACACGAGAACCAAAATCCCCGTCACTAAAAACACTGAAGCTAACAGGAAACGTGAAACTGGGTTTAATCCAAGATAAAAACGCGGCACCACGAACTCACGACACAAAACAAGCTCCTGAAGATGAAACTGACATGCCGAGCAAACCCGCTGAGGGTGACAGTGTTCAAAGGGAGATACGTGGACGTATTCCTGCTAATAAAATAAATGCATTCACTTCCAAGCAAGAGATAAACAGCAGCAGTATTCCTACTAAACTGATTTCAAAGGATGACTCAGATCAGTCTAAACCAGCCAATACAGAGCAGCAAAAGGATTTATCAAGGGAGGATCAATTCACAAACGAAAGGGACACATCCCTGACATTAAACAGGGCCTTAGCAAAAGATGTTGAAGTAGAAGAGAAAAGCAAAGAGGAGGGTGGCAGGAAACCAGCAGAGAGGTTGGGCATTCAAACAGAGGCTGTGACTGTTTGTGAATTGTCCAAGAATGTTGAAAATCAGTTGCACAAAGAGGCTCTTTTACTCGCAGGAGGATCTGAAGGGAAAGGCTCAAAACCAAATGAAACACTTAGTGACACAGCAGTGGAAAGCACTGAGTCACAGAATAGTTGCAAAGAGGCGCTCAAGGGCATAACCACAGAGAGAGCCATTACAAATTCAGAGAAATCAGCACATCTGTCATCAGAGGATAGAGGTTTATCAGCTGAGTCCAAGGAAGAAACGCAGACAGGGGTTACAAACGCTCTGAAAGAACAAACGAGGGAGGAGCAAGCAATACTCCATGAAACTACAAAACAGCAGCCTGAGATGCCTTTGAAAGAAAACACCGAGAGCAGCGGTGAGAAAACAAAAGCATCAGAAGTGAAAAATGAATCCAAACTGCTTTTGACCAAAGATGAGGAAGTCGGAGATGAAGACACAAGTCTGGACGACAAACGTGACAGAGGTGTAAAAGGAAGACGAACTCCAGAAATAAGAGACGTAAACACATTCGATGCTGAAGCTGATAAAGAAAAGAAGACTTTATTGAATGTGACTCAAGAAAACAAGAAGGCGGTCGCTGCTAAAGACCAAGGTGAGGACATTACAACAAAGGCTAATCTAAATCAGGCCCTTGCAGAGGTGAAAGCCTCAAAGAAGACATCAGAAAAACATATTTTAAAATCAGATGCAACTAAAGAAGTAAAAGGTGCCAGCACTGAAGCTACAGAGGATTTGTCAATAAACAGCTTGGTGAGTGGGACTGAAGCTGCGAATGCTGACATTAAAGCTAACATCCAGGAAGACCAAAAGTCCATAATTGTTGGAGACCTGAATAAGGACATAACAAATCCAGTCAAAGATCCAGATGATAAATTAGACCAGAAACCAGAAATGGTCAAAACTGGAGGTCAGGAGAAGACAGTGGAGAGCCAGAATATGGATATAACTCAAGACCAGACCTCTCTAAGTACAGAAGACACCAAAGAAAGGATCGACACCAATGAGCTGTCAGTGGACAGTCCGGGAAATGATGCAGTGACTGCAGATAATGAAGTTGGACTTCAAGGTGAAAGTATAACAAAACCAGCCCAAGAAAAATCAGTTCAAGAGAAGACAGTGGAGAGCCAAGAAAAGGACATAATTCAAGAACTGATCTCAGTAAACACTAGTACAGAAGGTACCAGAGAAAAGACAGAAGTCAGTGATTCATCAGTAGAAAGCCTGGAGAAGGAGATGGGAGATATGAATGTTAATAGTGTTAGCAAACAACAGACTGACCAAGATGGAAATGCTACCAAACCAGAGATGAACCAGTCAACAGGTTCAAAAAAGGAAAACAAAGATGGTAACAAATCTAGTCTAAAATCTGGTCTGAAAAAGCGAGTGGGAATAGTACAACCAGAGTCTCTTGTGGAGGCAGAAAGCCAGATTCAAGACCTAAAGGTTGTCTGTGATGAGGAACCTAAAGACAAGAATGAGACCAAGGATTCATCAGCAGAAAGCTTGGTGAAAAAGCCAAGAACTTTGGGTACTAACAGTGATGCTGGAATCCAACAGGACCTGACGTCTTTAAAGGTTGAAGTTGACAACCAAAAAGAACTGACTGAATCTAAACTTCATGAATCTGAACAGAAACCAGAGATGGTCAGAGCTGAAGTTCAGGAGAAGACAACAGAGATCCAAAATACAGATGCAACCCAAGAACTGACCTCAGGTGGCTCTAGTACTGACGATACTAATGAAAACACTGAAGTCAAAGTTGCAACAACTGCAAATGCTAATAATGATGTTAGCAAACAGCAGGTCCAGGCTCCTGTAACCCTTAACAACCAAGATGGGAGCATAACAAAACAAGAGAGCGACAAATCAGCAGAATCCACAAGTCCAACATCTGCTCTAAAATCAGAATCTCCTCAGGAGGCAGCAGAAAGCCAAAATCAAGACCTAAAGGATGCTGATGGAGCTAAAGAGAAGGCTGAAACGAAGGATTCATCAGCAGAGAGCTCAGTGAGTGAGATGGAGGCTTTGCAGACTCATATTGATGCTGGAATCCAACAGGACTTGAAACCTGTAAAGGCTGAAGTCCAAGACCAAGAAGAACTGACTGAATCTAAACTTAATGAATTTGAACAGAAACCAGAGATGGTCAGAGCTGAAGTTCAGGAGAAGACAACAGAGATCCAAAATACAGATGCAACCCAAGAACTGACCTCAGGTGGCTCTAGTACTGACGATGCTAATGAAAAAACTGAAGTCAAAGTTGTATCAACTGGAAATGCTGATAATGATGTTAGCAACCAGCAGGTCCAGGCTCCTGTAACTGTTAGCAGCCAAGATGGGAGCATAACAAAACAAGGGAGCGACAAATCAGCAGAATCCACAAGTCCAACATCTGCTCTAAAAGCAGGATCTCTGCAGGAGGCAGCAGAAACCCAAAATCAAGACCTAAAGGATGCTGATGGAGTTAAAGAGAAGGCTGAAACCAAGGATTCATCAGCAGAGAGCTCAGTGAGTGAGATGGCAACTAAAGTTAGCGACAAGCAGAATGGAGACATTACAAAACCAGAATTGAATAAGTCAACAGAATCCAAATGTCCACACCCTGGTCTACAACAGGGACCAGAGACTGTAAAAACAGAATCTACAGATGATGTGGAAAGCAAGATCTCATCAGCAGAGAGTTTGGAAAATGAAAAGGCTAACAATGAAATTAGCAGTCAAAAGAACCAGAAGAGCACACCTGTCAAAGTTGTGCAAATAAAGAAACCAGAGACAATTACTGAACCTCACACAGCTCCAGGTACTAATCAAGAACAGAAATCAAAGGCTGTAGCAACAAAGGATCTGAAGAAAGCAACTAAAGATCCTGAATTAAGTGTAACATCAAGTGTTTCCACGGCTGGAAAAGCAGCTGGCAAACAGGAACAGAAAAACCTCATTAAAGAGGTTGTTGGAGTGGATGAGAAACTAAAGGCATCAAAGATGAATGCCAAGAAAGAATCACCCACTGTTGGTTCCAGTGAGGTGTTTCTGAAGGATAAAGAAACAAAAGAAAAAAGAGAAACAGATTTTCTAGGTAGTGCTTTCAAAAAAGGACTACAGACTGCAGAGAAGTCATCCACTTCATCCCAAAGTCTGCAATCAAATGCAGACGTTCCATCCGGCTGGTTAGATGTGGAATCTCATCAGAAGAAGAGAAGGGTCCACAAAAGAAGATTTAATACGTCTGCTAGTGTGGATGACCCTCTTGATGACACCAATGACTTTGATGATTTTATCAGGAACATTAAGGAAGGTGGGATGCCTTTCGCATTGCCTCCAAAGAAGCATGTTCATAAAAAGTCTCCACCTCCACATTTTGTCTTGCCGGCCATTAAGGAGGACCACTTTGAGAAAACGTTCGATCCTGAGGAATTCCAGTTTGGCTTAAGGAAAAATGGACGAACCTTTATTGACCTTTTACCTACTACAATTCTTAAACAAAAGGGAAATCAAAGGAATGGCCAAACTGTGGAAAAAAATGCCACACCCACTCCTGAACAGCAAGCAAAAACACTTGATGAGGTTGAAGGTAAATCTGGACTCCAAGAGGGGGCCAAAGCTGAAGCAGGAAAAGAGGGGCAAGACAATGGAGAAGAGCCTGTGAAGCTTACATCAAGACTTAATAAGATTTCCATCCTCTCCAGCTTACTTACCACTCGTTCCACCAGGAAGAGTACAGAGGAAGCTTCCTCTGCCTCAAATAGCACACCTTCCTCTGACCAGCAGCAGGGCATGCCCTCACTCAGAAATGTGGAAGCTGCTGATTCACCAAAGCCTGAGGCCACGGCTGATAACGTGGGTGGGACGGGTGTAGATCAAAGCCCGGTCACAGGAGGTGGTACAGGAAGAGTTAGTGAGTCAGTCTTTAGCTCCTCCTCTCCTCCTCCTCTTGTACTGCCCTCGTTCTCTGACATAAAGCTGCCTGAACATTTAGAGAAATTACTGAAGAAGAACAAAAAAGAAACAGAGACCTCCAGAGCGCAGACAATTCAAACTAACCAGAATACAAAGGAGACCATCGCTATGGACCAGGACCTGATAGCAGGTCTAACTAAGGTGGATCTGAACCTGAAGAGCCCTGAAGAACTTCCTCCAATCACCAACCACATCCAGCAGCGCCCTCCAAATGGATTTCAAAAGACGACTTCAAAGCCAAAGGTAGGCACGAGACTTAAATGATATCTTTGCCTGTTAGCAGGAAGGATTCTCAAAGCATGAATGGGTTTTAATCAGCTAAGAAAATCTGCAAAGCACTGATAATTTCCTACTTTATATCCATGGCCACACACGCCCCACCTTCACACTGTTATGTGATGCTGTTGCAACCAAACTGTGAATCATTTACAAGTAAGGACAGGAAAGATGAACGTGTCCTCAGTGTGGAATTCTGCACAGGAAGTCTCTTCCAAGATCGGCTCGTCGACAGCTCGTCTACCAGGCTGAGATGAAGTGTTTGCATCAACAGGCAAATAAAGCAGACCTATGACAAGAAATGTGTCTTTAAATAAACACAGTGTTTATTTCTCTGCCGCGGGCACGAGAGGAAACAGGAAACTGATCAAAACAAATTAATATTAGCTGATGACTTTAAGGTAAAACAAAATGAGGCACAAACGTTTACGGCACAGATGATTAAAATATGAAACTAACAGTAACTTTAACAGACTGCTAAGAGTACACTTTACACTCTGTGTCTTTAGTATTGTATACTTTCATGTGCCCTGTCTGTGGATGTTAAATGCTAATCTTGATAGAAATGTAGCACGTTTACATCTTTTATTTCTGTTGATGTCTCTTAGCATGCTCTGCTCCTGTTAGCAAGTCTAAAATAAAACCTAAACTAGGGAAATAAAGTAACCATCCATCCATCCATCCATCCTCATCCGCTTTATCCGAAGTCGGGTCGCGGGGGCAGCAGCCTAAGCAGAGAAGCCCAGACCTCCCTCTCCCCAGCCACCTCCTCCAGCTCATCCGGGGAACACCAAGGCGTTCCCAGGCCAGCCGAGAGATATAATCTCTCCAGCGTCCTGGGTCTGCCCTGGGCCTCCTCCCGGTGGGACATGCCCGAACACCTCACCCAGGAGGCGCCCAGGGGCATCCTTGTCAGATGCCCGAACCACCTCAACTGGCTCCTTTCGATGTGGAGGAGCAGCGGCTCTACTCTGAGCCCCTCCCGGATGGCCGAACTTCTCACCCTATCTCTAAGGGAGAGGCCAGCCACCCTTCGGAGGAAGCTCATTTCTGCCGCTTGTACCCGCGATCTCGTCTTTTTCGGTCACTACCCACAGCTCGTGGCCATAGGTGAGGGTCGGGACGTAGATCGACCGGTAAATTGAGAGCTTCGCTTTTACACTCAGCTCCCCTCTTCACCACGACGGACCCGGTGCAGCGTCCGCATCACTGCAGCCGCAGCACCAATCCGTCTGTCGATCTCCGGCTCCCTTCTCCCATCACTCGCGAACAAGACCCCGAGATACTTGAACTCCTCCACTTGGGGCAGGAACTCATCCCGACCCGGAGTGGGCACTCCACCCTTTTTCCGGCTGAGAACCATGGCCTCAGATTTGGAGGTGCTGATCCTCATTCCCGCTGCTTCACACTCGGCTGCGAACCGTTCCAGTGCGAGCTGGAGGCCCCCACCGATGAAGCCATCAGAACCACATCATCCATAAAAAGCAGAGATGAGATTCTGAGGCCACCAAGTGAAAGCCCTCCGCCACTTGGCTGCGCCTAGAAATCCTGTCCATAAAATTATGAACAGAATCGGTGACAAAGGGCAGCCCTGGCGGAGCCCATCGCCCACCGGAAACAAGTCCGACTTATTGCCGGCAATGCGAACCAAACTCTTGCAACGGTTGTATAGGGATCGAATGGCCCGTAACAGTGGGCCAGACACCCCATACTCCCGCAACAACACCTCCCAGGACACCCCGAGGGACACGGTCGAATGCCTTCTCCAAGTCCACAAAACACATGTAGACTGGTTGGGCAAACTCCCATGCACCCTCAAGTATCCTCGAGAGGATAAAGAGCTGGTCCAGTGTTCCGCGACCAGGACGAAAACCGCATTGTTCCTCCTGTATCCGAGGTTCGACTAACGGACGAACTCTCCTTTCCAGCACCCTGGCATAGACTTTCCCAGGGAGGCTGAGGAGTGTGATCCCCTGTAGTTGGAACACACCCTCCGGTCTCCCTTCTTAAAGATGGGGACCACCACCCGGTCTGCCAGTCCAGGGTACTGCCCTGATCTCCACGCAACATTGTAGAGGCGTGTCAACCAGGACAGCCCTACAACGTCCAGAGCCTTCAGGAACTCGGGCGGACCTCATCAACACCAGGGGCTCTGCCACCGAGGAGTTATTTAACTGCCTCAGTGACCTCGACCCCAGAAATTGGCGGGTCATTCCCTCATCCCCAGACTCTGCTTCCTCCTCGGAAGACGTGTCAGTGGGATTAAGGAGGTCCTCAGTATTCCTTCCACCGTCTGACAATTTTCTCAGTCGGCGTCAGCAGCGCACCGCCAGCACTATACACAGTGCAGGTAGAGCACCGCTTTCCCCTCCTGAGACGCCTGACGGTTTGCCAGAATCTCTTCGAGGCAGTCCGAAAGTCTTTTTCCATGGCCTCTCCGAACTCCTCCCACACCCGAGTTTTTGCTTCAGCCACTGCCCGAGCCGCATTCCGCTTGGCCTGTCGATACCTGTCAGCTGCCTCTGGAGTCCCACAGGCTAACCAAGCCCGATAGGACTCCTTCTTCAGCCAAGTAACTCTTGGGTAAAAGTATTATTGTAACTGTAACTGTTAAATGAATGGGACTTCACTAAAAGTAATGAATGAATACTTAAAGTTGCTGTGTGAGCACTCAGGTAAAAAGAGAGGGGGCAGTAACTGACAGCAGGTTACTCCAGGGTGAGCCACGGTTAAAATAAGGAGGACTGCCGTCCCAAACCTGACGTGGAAACAAACGACTGCCTTAAAACTAAAAACTAGAGGTGTCAGGAACGTGTTTACTGACGTCACAGATCCTCTCACAGACAAAACGGTTATACAAGAAAACAGAAAAAAGTATTCAACTCACATGGCCAGGGCCATCGGGAGGCACTCAGTTCAGACGACCACTCAAAGTAATATTTAAAATTCAGCTTTAGGTTCATAACCTAAATCTCTCCCAACTCTTCTTGCAGATTCCTGCAGTAAGAGGGTTCCACAAAAGGCCTGGAAAGGTACTGCAGTGTATATCTAAACAACATAGATTGAATTTCTAATGATGGATTCCAGTGACGTGTCTGTCTCTTGATCTAGATCATCATACACGAGCATGCTCAGTTTGGAGGAGAGGCCTTTGAGCTCTACTCTGATGTAGAAGATGCCACCACCATGAAGCTGTCCCCCATCATATCCGTCAGAGTCATCAGAGGATGGTACGCGTTAGCGTTAGTGTGATGCTCAGACCTGGATATAGTTAATGGAAAAACACTCAGTTTCGATTTAACCCCCAACAAACTTTAATGTTGTAACATAGCAGCACATTTGAACTTATCCAGGTGATGTGACTGAACTTTCCTCTGAAATCTTTGGTGCTTGTTTTGTGAAAAGTGTAGAATTACGTGATTGTGTCTCTTTAGCTGGCTCCTGTATGAGAAGCCTGGTTTCCAGGGCCGTATCATCGCTCTGGAAGAAGGTCCTACAGATGGCATCGTGAATGTCTGGGCAGAGGAGGAAAGTCCTGCAACACTAGGTGAGATGGGTGAACCTATTCCAACAGCACCTGTGGTCATCGGCTCCATTCGACTGGCAGTGAGGGTGAGTTGGGTTTCATTTAACCTGATTCAAAAAGCTCAGTTTTCCAGGCTTATTGTAAATAAAGAAATGAACTGTCAAAGTTCTCATACAGTGTTATTTTTGTGTGTTTTATAGGACTACAGCATGCCCCAGATTGACCTGTTCTCAGAGGTGAACGGGTTGGGGAGGATGGCGTCCTACTCTGACGACACCGTAGAGGTCAGCTCCTATGGCATCCCACAGACCACCGGCTCCATTAAGGTCCATTCTGGAGTGTAAGTGGACACTTAAATGTCATTAAATGGGAATTCGCTGTTGTTGGTGTTACAGGCTCATTACAAATCTGAGATTAAATACCAGAAAAGAATGCTTTTAATTTTTTAAAATGTCTTCGTTTGTTTACATTTTATAGTTATTAGTTATTAGTCATGATGTCTGAACCGGAGCAGAAACCCTGTGGTAGTTTAAGAGCACAGAAAGATAAAGTTTGATGGGAAATCATCCATCTGTGCTCTGTGTGTGAAGGAATGCAGGCGGCAGGCCGGAGCTTGTGGTTGTCCCAGTTAACTGCAGCAGATTCCTGATGGGTGGAGGGAGTAGTGAGAGTGCTCATTATTCCCTCCATTGTGTCAAAGATTAACCTTTTCTTTCAGGAAAGTAACCCTTAAATGTTGAAATCCTGCTCACCTTTCCTTCCCCTCTGTCTCGTGTCTGTCTGCAGCTGGCTGGTGTACACCGATCCAGGGTTTGCAGGGTTCGTGGGCGTGCTGGAGGTGGGAGAGTATCCCTGCCCGGAGGCCTGGGGCTTCCCTGAGCCCTTCGTAGGCTCGCTCAGACCCCTCCGAATGGTAAAGTACAGGAAATACACAATATGATGCTACGCAGTCTGATCAGCCACAACATTAAAAAAGTCTGTCAGGGTCGGATACATCCGGCACCAATCTTTATTTTCTGACCTTTTAGGTTTAAAATCATCTGTTAGCAGAAACATCGCTGTGTTTATTTTAGTCATAGAAAAATGTTTAATCTAAGTTAGCACAGGTGGTTCTAATGTTGTGGCTGATGTGTGAACGTTTGCACTTTACTGTAATTCTTTGAGTTACCTCAGTCTGATAGAGTGTGTCTTTATTACAGGGGGTGATAAAAGTGGAGCGTCCCAATGAAGTCAAGGTTAGTTCTGTTTTATGTCACATCTGTAAATACCTGCTGCACACATCAGCTGTGTTTCCTAAGAATCTCAGAGAATCTCAGTCGGACCTAAAGTGACGAGCTTAGTTCAGTCCAGACTTGTTTGCCTGACACGATTCATTATGTTGATGACTTGGCTCAAATTCAGTGCCCTGGGGAGCAATTCAAAGGAAAAAGGATGAACTGCCTGTTACAGATCTCACTGTGGTTGAGATGAGGCTGAATTCCTGTGAAGCCGTTGGTTGAAGGAGAACACCAAAACACCAAAAAATAGTCCAATGATGTCTTCACATCGTGTTTCCCCAAAATTTCTTGCTTTTCTTACGAGTTTAGTAGAGATGCCTTTAGGAACAGGCCAAAGGAAGACCTCCTGTAAGGAGCATGCCCAGGCACTTTCCCCCATCAGCTCCTTGTACGCTGACAGCTCCAAGCCTACAGCCTGAACTTTAGCCTGTTTCCACTGACAGATGTGAAATATGCTGCACTACTAATCTGTGGAATGAATGGGATTGTACCTTTGGGTGGGAGTGGACTAAAATACACACAGAGGTAAAAACTCCTGTTCGTGTCTGTCGTGCAGGCCTTACTGTACGAGAAGCCCAACTTTGATGGCGAGTGTTTAGAGGTTCACAGCGACATCTACAACATACAAGAGCCGGACGAGGAATCCGACGAACCTGCTGTGAACAAGAAGACGCTGTGTGCAGTCGGGTCTCTGAAGATCCTCGGCGGCCTGTGAGTATTTATCAGGGTGATCAGAATCTGAAAAAAGCCCCAAATGGCTGGCTCGCTTTGTTAGGTTACAGTCGTGTAGCACATTGAACACATGGAAAAGCTGCACAGTGCACTTTAAACAGGGATCTTTAAAAGGCTTTACTGTTATATGTGCTACAAATATCAGTTGGAAAAATGCCCTCAGGTCTGTAATGTGCCTTTGTATCAACGTTGAAGCTGGGTGGGCTACCAGGAGGCAGACTTTGAAGGTCAGCAGTACATCCTGGAGGAGGGGGAGTACCCTCACTGCAGCGACTGGGGGGGATCTGAGGACGGGCTGCAGTCACTTCGGCCTGTAATCTCAGTACGTATCACCTGAGACGCTAACCTGCCAGCTGCTCGTTGGAGCGCGTTTCCATCTGATGCAGCGATTTCTCTTTTAAACTTTTTGTCTGTGTCGTCTTCTTCTTCAGGACTTTGTGTCCCCGCACGTTAAACTGTTCAGCGAGCAGGACTTCAGTGAGCGGGGCCTCAGCACCAACCTGCTAGTACCCGTCGTCAACCTGGAGGAGACCGGCCACGGTGCAAAGACCCAGTCTGTCGATGTCAGCGGTGGAGTGTAAGTCACACACACAAAAGGAGAGAAATGAACACAAAGCTCAAACTCATGTTCTCTCTCTCAGGTTTCGGGCGTGTGCTTCTCACGTTACATTGTTTTATCACAGCGCACGCAAACATACACGCCTACAGCCTCAGAGGATGAATTATGGACGAGCCTGTGAAACGGATCCGTTCATGGAATTGATTAAAGGAAGCTTCCCGAGGGCAGAGCTTTACAAAAACAGAATTTAGTTACTATCAGAGGATGTTAGAGGCAACTCGTAGCATGTGAAAGTTTAGCATTAATGAGCATAAAGCTCTTCAGGTGACTGTTGTTGTGATTTAGTAATACATTAATAACTCTGAATGGAATTAAACTGAACTGAAGATAAAAGTAGCGTGGTAATAAGAAGGTAGTTTGGAAATATGTGCTGATGATCAGTAATGAATTATCTGTGGGTTTCTTTTTTTCCACGCTTGTAACAGTTTAAAGGGCCAGTTCACCCAAACGACTCCCACAGATCGTTGAGAGGTGCCAGCGCTGATGAAACATTCAAAACTCGTGCGATACAGGGCTAAAAGACTCTAAAGCAAGTCTGTTAGCTTTTACAGTGAAGATTTCTTTGTTGACTTTCAGAGCTGGTTGGATTTGTTTGCCCAACACTCTGCTGTTAGCTCTGCGACGGCCTCGCCTGTCATTTTACAGCCTCAGAGACGTGGACTCGGCCTGTTTATAGAGATAACGCTGCAGTTCAAGTCAAAGATTTACTCAGAGAAACCTGAAGATTTGCTGTTTGCAAGCACTCACTTGATTTTAGAGCAACAATGGCTTTTTGTTTTGGTTTCTTTGGAGTTAGGTGGTTTCCAGTTTCAGCAGACATCCTGTAAAAGTATCCTAAACATAAACTCGTGTGCTTCTCAAGGTTACAGGATTGACTGCAGAGCTTGCGATAGAGATAAAAACATGGAGGCTGTGCTTTCATTCCTTGGCTGGTTGTCGTTGCAGGTGGGTGGCGTTTGAGAAGCCTGGGTTCAGCGGGGAACTCTACGTCCTGGAGAAAGGCATGTATGCAAACCCGGAGGACTGGGGAGCTCAGAACTTCAGGATCGCATCCATACAGCCCGTCTTCCACGTAAGAAACCATCAGCATCTGTTAATCACACGAAGGCTTAACGTGATAAATCTCTAACAGCTCTCCTGTTTGTTCTGCAGGACAGCATGGGAACCACAAAATTCAAGGTATCGCTCGTTCATGTGCAGCTCAGCATTAAGCAGAAATGATGAGGAGTCTCTGTTAGTGTGCACTGCTGGGTCGCTGAGGCTGTTTGGATGTGTTACAGGTCCAGCTGTACTCTGAGGAGCACTTCCAGGGACGGCTGGTGTCTCTGGAGGACAGCGCAGCAGCTCTGGATGAAGACTTCACACCCAGGTCCTGTAAGGTGCTGGCTGGCAGGTAAACCACCACCAAAAGCCTGATTTAGGGAATCTTTGTCCTTTTCAAAGTACTGTCCTGTAAGAAGTTAAATAAATAGGATTATCATGTAGAACAGTGTTTGTTTCTGTTCCTCTACGTCAGGAATTAAACACATTTAAACTCTTTTTTTAAACTCAGATTTTAATGCTCCAAGTTGGTTAAAATATTGTGTCTCTTGGAGTGGGTGGAAAATTGATTTGGTTGCAGTTTGTAGAACTAAAAATGTGTTTTTATCGGGCTTGATGTCATGTGGTTATCCTCTGTACTCATGAAGTTATGAGGGGTCAGAAATGCTGCAAAAAGAACTGCAAAAGTACCAAATTCATAGCATGAGGTAACTTTTTTGCATGGCTTCATTAAATATACTGCATATTTGCTTTTCATTGAACCTGTCAGCTGGGTGGCGTATGAGGGATCCCAGTTCACGGAAAACATGTACATCCTGGAGGAGGGGGAGTACCCGAGCACAGAGGCCATGGGCTTCCTGTCCTCAGACTCGAGCTTCCGGTCCATCCAGACTGCGGGACATGTGAGTGTTTGTTCTCCCTGGACATGTCTTCAGCCCTCTGTGGTGCTCGGTGTGAACCCAACCCTGTGTTCTCCACCTCCAGGAGTTCTCTCTGCCGTCCATCGCCCTGTTCACTAAGGTGGGCTGCAGGGGTCGCAGGGTGGTGCTGACGCACGAAGCTGTGAACCTGCATCAGGCCGGCCTGGACACTCGCATACGCTCCCTGGTGGTGGAGGGAGGAATGTAAGTGACAGAGATGAACGTTTGAGCTGCTATTATAAATGTGACACACACCTGCCATCGGCACCAAGCTTTTATATGCAGCAGAATGGACCGTTCAGGTGTGTCTGCACACCTGATCATAGAAGTGTAATTATGCAACAGTGAATGAAAACATTGTTATTTTATAATAGTAATCAGCAGTTTACCACAAAGTACTGAATTCTAATTATAAGTTGACCCAGTGAATGTTTTGTTTTATTCAAATAATTGGACGTATTTTATTAGCAGCATTTTTTTATGTAAACTCATCACTTCCTGTGACCCGGAGGTTCACAAACTGTGGGACGGGGCCCCAGCTGGAGCAATACAGCCACTGCAGGGAACTGACAATGAGGGGACAATATAGAGTGAAGCTAGATGAAATGAATGTGATTTATGATAAATGAACCCTTTTGTTTCACTAAAAGTAGGTTTAGATTTGTTTTTGTAGTTTTTCTTTATATTTTTCATTTTTTAGAAGCCTCAGTATTGTGATATTATCCTGGCCTCTGTGCTGCCAATAGACCTGTGCATGTATTAGACTGATTTAACTGATAACCAGCTTCATGTGACCTCTTAGCCTGATCCATGATGTTGGGACAAGAAAAGCCGGATGAGAAATGGATATCCTGGACATGCTGATTTTCCCAGTTTCCCAGTTATTCCCATTACTGCCAGCTTTTAATGGACCACTTTTATACCTGCACATATCTTAATAAATATAGATTTGAATGAATTTTAAACAATATAGATTTCCAGGGGTTTTTTTTTTTTTGTAAAACCTCTGCAAAGTTTCACCACCAGGTGGCAGCATTGTACCAGTTTTGGTGTAGTTACCCATCGGCTTTACATTAAATTTTCTCTTTATCCACAGTGTTTATTTCAGCACTTTAATCAAACTTTCAGTCATGATTGCATCAAAGAACTCTAAAATGTCCATAAATGGTGCTTTGTGGTTTGTTTGGTGCTCTGAATGAAACAATGGATAAAATCTGGCCGTCTATAACGATGTCTGTCCGTCTGTCTCCAGGTGGGTGTTGTATGAGGGCAGTAACTACAGAGGTCGACAGCTGATCCTCCAACCAAGCCAAGTGGCTGATTTGTTTCAGCGTAGCGGCTTTCAGCGTGTTGGATCCCTCCGCCCATTACTGCAGGTAAGTCCTGAAAGGCCCATTTAGTAACGACAGCACCTGAGATGTTTTTGGATTAGTGTTATTTGAGACTTTGGTCATGTTTAACATGAACATCCACCACAGGAACAGGAGAGGCAGAGTCCTCTTTAAGTGAGAACGACTGTTATTTATTTTAGTAGAAATGTGTTTGTCTTTGCATCGAATACCAGACTGATGCTTCTTCAGCCTCTTCCTTACGGGCACTGTGACTATGTAAAATCAGTCACTTTTTGCACTTTTTGCTCCTAAAACAGAAACCGATGTACTTCCGCCTGAGGAACAGTGAGACGGGATGCATGATGTCTCTGACGGGAACGCTGGAAGACATCAAACTGATGAGGGTGCAGGCCATGGAGGAGACGGGGGGAGAGGAGCAGGTGTGGCTCTATCGGGACGGATATCTCACCTGCAAGGTACGCGGCCGAAAACTGCTGAAACTGACAGCTGCACAGTGCGTTTATCCTGTGATGGATAAACTCACTGCCAAGGATATTTGGCATGCAGACCTTCTGATTAGTAGGAGACCTGCTCTACCACCTGAGCTACAGCCACCTACATGGTAGCACTACATACAGCTAGATTCGGGCTTTTAATTCAGTGCTAAATTATGAATTTCTCATACTTACCTGCACTTGGGTACAGTTTAATAATCCCTCCTACCTCTGTTTCTGTTTATAAATGTTTGGGTTTTTGGGTCTCTTTGTTCTGCACTTGTCGGCTCTTCTCTCTTTTGCTTCCTCACTTTGTAAAAACTCAGCGTCTCCCATTGAAAGAGCTTCATTTTTCCCCACCCCTCCCAGCTGCTGGTTCATGTTACAGAGGGAGAGTAGAGCATGTTCAGCAAGTCCATTTTAATCATTTTCAATATCAAGTTACCTGCAGCTCAGCACATTTATAGATTAAGAGTAAGATTTCGTTGTTAATGTTGACCGTTTCAACCTCCTCTGCGTCCTCAGGTGGTCGAGGACTGTTTCCTGGAGTCCTCGGGCAGCGTGATGATGGCGGGCAGTCGGATCTGCGTTTCTCCCGAGCGAGGCAAAGACAATCAGCTGTGGAACATCAGCCCGGACGGTGTGGTTCACAGCAACCTCAAACCAGACCTCATCCTGGAGGTCAAAGGTCAGACACCTCAATTTTCACTGTTTTTTTTTTTTTTGTCACAACTGATCCAACAGCTCCACCTGCTGGAGTCTGAAGGAGGTGAAAACAGCTTCTCCAGTTCACGTTACTTTTGTTTTCTTTCCAGTTTATTTTGAGTTGAGCTGTTTAAAAAGTGATAACAAATTTTTTGGCTAAACTAAAACACAAAATTATAATGTGACTGAAATAATCTGAGCACGTGAGCATCAGGTGCTGCAGTGATGTGACTGAACTCGAGCTGTGTCGTCTGTTTCCAGGTGGGCATCAGTACGATAAAAACCAGGTGATCCTGAACACGTTTGATGAGCGAAAGCTGAACCAGAGGTGGAGTTTGGAGCTGCTGTGACGACTCTCACAGCCTCCTGATGGAGCTCCATCACACTGGGCCCTGAGACGCAGCTCTGCCATGGAGCCCACAGAGATGTTCCCTACTGCGTTTGCTTGGAAAGACGATGCGCATCGTTGATGAACAAAATGTTTTTAGCTGACCTTTAACCCAAAGACTGTGTTCTTCAGCGAGACCTCAGCCCTGTTTCAATGCTGCACCTTTTCCTGTACGGTACTTCTCTTACACCCTCAATGTGTGACATGCTTACACTCCAGAAGCTGTTTGTAGATCAAAATGATCCGTTTGAAAGTTATGTCTTTTTAGTTTTTTGTACACGGGCACACACACACACACACACACACTCTCCACGGCATCGTTTGTACAGAACCACTGAGTGTAAAGACTTTGAGTTTAACTCTGCTGCCCTCTGCTGGTTGTAAATGTGAGAATATTGTTACACATTAAAATAATAATGTGATGTTTTTATCTGTTTTTATTTGATGCTTATTTGATTTATTTGTTTTTGAAACACTGACAGTGAAGAGTTTCCTTTGAGTCTGAAAAATAAATAAAGCTTTTTTAAGGCGACAGCAGTTTTGTGCTCAAATCCTCAGCAAACATTGAAAAGCCAAACAATGTACTTTGGATAGAAAACAAAGTGCAATGTGTCTTTGTTTTTTGTGGGCGGAGTCTATAAAAGTCATGACAGCACTCCATAAGAAAAGCCTTTAGATTCAGTCTGTTTCACGATGCGCAGAGCTATACGTCGTCACCCCCTTTGCTGATCTGGACTACCGTCTTTCCTCGGGCGTGACCCTTCTCCACCTTCTCGAAGGCCTGAGGGACATGTGAAAAGCTGAAGGTCTCCTCCACCACGGGCCGGATCTGAGAGGGAGGAGACAAATCAGTGAGCAAGTTCTCCTAAAGTGTGCTTCTCCTTATAGTCACAGCTCCTGTTCCAGTGACGACGTTCACATTAAACGTGGCCAAGTCAGTATATGACACACCACCCCCATGCAAATACCATTTTCGTTTAAAAAAAAAAAAAAAAAAAAGGTTTGGATTTCTCCACATAGGACTCTTTCATAAAAAGAGGCAGCTATGACGGACTTCCAAGTGAAAGAGAAGGAGGCGGCGCTAACGAGCAACGGGTGCTGTTGATAGAAATGGCCAATCAGAAGAAAGCTTGCTCAAAGGCATGTTTCAGACAGAAACAAAGTGGGGGACTGGAGATATGGAGCTACCAGCTGGGTAGCGTAGTGGTAAGCCTACACACCTTTGGAGCAGGAGTCAGAAGTTCGATTCCGACCTAGGGCGTCTGTATCCAGCAAAATATCAGCTCAGTGTTCCAACAGTCACAGCTAGAGGTACAACACATGTGCTACGGCAAGGGGGAGCCAGGACGCCAGGGAGGGGGGAAATATCATCACCCCACCCCACCCGAGATTGGATACCAAGAGCAGCAGAAGAACCTTTAAGTGCAAGAAGCTTGAGATCTCCAGAGCCAGTTACCAAGACAATACAACGTGAATGTAGCACATAGTGGATGATACCCTACTGAGACTGTTGGACAGTGAAGCACTAAATACATAGTTAGAGCAAGCACCCAAGAAGGTTAATGTGCAGCAGATACTTTTAAATCTATGTGTTGGTTCTATGGAAGAGAACCGTAACCGCTCAAAGATACTAAGAGAGCAAGCTGGCACCAAGAAGCGAAACAGACTACACAAAACAACCCCGCTCCTCCTAGACCGCTACATCTTCCACGAGATATACGAGTTTGAAACGCCAGACGTTAATGTTCAACATCATTTCACTGTTTTGAAATGATAATAAAAAAATAAACCACCTTTCCAGGTCCAATCAGAAGAGAACTACCGTTGGATTTGGATCTAGCTCGTTTTGTTGTTGTTTTATTTTTATAGAATATCAGGCAAACAGGTAAAGATGTCACACCAAAAACCCTGAAGCCTTAGGACAAAGTGCAAAACTATGTAGCAGATTTCCACACTGTATCATAGATCTTTCACAGAAAGGAGACCAGGCTGGATATATTTTGTGAGTTCTTTCCCTTGAGTTGTGTCACAGCCTATAATATGATCCCATACAATTCTGGTTCAGGCTGGCGCCAGAGACAGATACTGCACCAGTCAACTCTTATTCAAATACTAAGATAAGGGTTAGTACCTTTTCCCTGAAAGGTTGAACCACCACTCTTTGCCATTGGTTCATCTATTTAATAGATTAGATCTCAAGTGCACTCAACGACTGATGAGTTTTATCTGTATTCATTAAATAATGTTAGGTGAATATAAAAGTCTTTATGTGAAGGAAGAGTGTAGCCACTGTAAACTGTTTACTAGTCCCTTACTGAGACAACAGTAACACCTGTTTTGACACCATCGCCTTTATTATAGTTCATGTTTAACTCTAAAGGAGAAACAAAATTTCCAACATAAACAAAATAGAAAATAAAACTAGCAAATGAGGCCATAAAGTCACCAGAAACATCCAACCAGAGGAGCTATTAGGAAAACAAGGCAGATTCAGGTAACTATGTTCATCTTTTATATACAGTCTGTGGTATTTAATGTGCAAACACTGTTAAACCACTGAGTCCCTGTTCAGCTCACAGGGTAAATACTGCGTCGTACCTGTTTTGCATCCACCATGTCCCTGATTTCGTCCAAGGCAGAGCCGCTGGGTGCAAAGAACCCCCAGCGGTAATGAACTCCTTTCATCAGGTGCTGCACAAAAACACAGCAGAAAAAATGAATTAGTGCAAACATTACAGCCGTCAGCACAAACACAGAACACTGAAATACTTTAATACATTTGAATTCTAAGAGAAAAACCTAATGTAAAGATATATTTAACAAAACAGAAACATAATGACTTATTTTGATATTATTGTTGTTGCCTTTAAGAAACTTTCTTTTAATTTAAATTTTGTTCCCGTGGACACATTTTTAATATTTGTGCCGGGAAACCTCACCCGGCCCGGACACAGAAAGGATTGACAGATTGACAATATATGAAAGTGGCCACTTTCATGAGTAAATCATATAAGCCTTATATGATTCACTATATGAATTAGGCCACATCTTGTGCAAGTCTTTTATAAGTTTTTTCTATTTCTTTTCCATATGGGAACGACCAAAATGTGAATAAAAACGTGGCTAAGGACAGATTCACACCACTTTGGGTTTGTTTGTTTTTAAAGCGCGTGTTGCTTAAATATTTCTGTGAGTTGATAACAACCCGCCACCTCTGACACAAAACTTAAGTTACCAAACACCCAAACTATGAATCAGCTGCTGGAAAAGCTGCACCGTCACAGATCTGAGTTCAGATTACACCAATTCTGTAGGCGCGAAATATTAAGACAATGTTGTGAATCAAATCGTCTGATATTAAACAAACACAGCGTGCGACAACAGCAGATGACCCCATTACAACCCTTACACTTCTGTGGAAATGGAAACAGTCACTGTGTGGTTATATGCAGGAGCTGAAGGTGGTAAAGAAGGCTGTGTGTGTGTGTGTGTGTGTGTGTGTGTGTGTGTGTGTGTGTGTGTGTGTGTGTGTGTGTGTGTGTGTGTGGGGGCAGGGGGGATTGGAAACTTGGTCTCTGTGTTAAAGGAAGTGAAAAAAAAACACAAAGTGCACAAACACACAGCCAGGTAGACCTCCAACCTGCTTCACCTTCAAATGTTCAAAACGGATTTTATTCTGGAGAAAGTTAGCGTGAGTAGAATCTGTGCCAGCCTGTAACCCCCACAGTCTGACACCAACTCAGTAACTTTACATTTAAAAAGAAAAACAACGAAAGGTTTGTGGGGCAGTCCCGCCCTGTTACCGCCATCCACGCTCTTCTTCCGCCTCCTTCCTGATGCGAAGATTAAATTTACTTTAAAATAAGAAACTAGAACAAACACAAAACTGCTAGAAAATTTTAAAAAATAACAATAAATTTGTGGGTTTTTCCCTTTTTTGGCAAATTAACTCGAGTCTTATACACAACAACAACTGTATGCAAAAGATGGATACAGCCACTGTGACCCAATAGCTGTTCCTTTTGAAACCCTAACATTTCAGTCAGGCTACCATAACGGGAGCCAGTCCTGAGTTACCAGCCTCTTGGATAGTCTGTTAGCACGATAACCTCACAGCTGCCACATTATTAGTCACACAACTGCATAAAAAAACATGCAAACAGCACAAACACAGTCCACAGGTGCAGATCAGCGACTGCAATAGCTGAGGTGAAGCTGAGCAGACAGCTAGCATGTATAGCATCTACCTGTCAGTCACAGAGACCACACCCCCCAAATACTGCAAACTTTAAGTCTTCATAAAGTTTTAAACAGGTGAGTAACAAAAACATCCTCCTCCTGTGCAGATGATGTGAAGATAAACTTTCTGTATCAGGCCGTAAACAGGCCGAGACTCTCTGCTGGAGCCTCTAGTGGATCTCAGAGGAACTGCAGCTTCTTCTTTTTCTTTTTTCTTTCTTTTTTAATTCTTAAACATTTATGATCGGGAACAAAACAGAGCTAACAGACAATATTTCAGCCTTGAACATTACATTTAGAAACCTGTAAAAAAAAAAAAAGATTCATTTGTTTGAAAAAGCCACCAATGAACTTTCGAACGAGCTGAACATGAACCTCTTCTGTCCTGAATGCCAGCATCTTGTTTTCGCTCAGTTTTGGTTTCATTTCAGCCTCTTTCTCTTTTGCCTTTTAGTCCATGACTCCTTCCTGATTAAACTCTCCTCCCTGCTTCAAAGCGGTGCTGTCAGTTTAAATCTAAGAGCTTTTCATAAATGAGGATCAGATCTGCAGGTCACAGATGTGTTAAAAACATCCTTAAACACTAAGTGTACTACGAATTAGCATTTGATGTGAATTTGTTATTGCAAAAGTCATTTTATGCACGGTTACCCGTGTGTGTAACTACATGCAAAGTTTGGCTGCTACTACAAACTACAGTCACTGTATTGGGGAATTTCAGTTACAGTGATTTGTGCCGCCGTGGAAAATGAGACCAACCTGAAACTCTGAGCTTCTTCTGAAGTTACCCACACTTGCCTGACCTCAGACGATGTTTCAGTTACAAATACTTTCCTTTTTAATTTGAAAAACTGTGACACGAATCCTCTTTACACATGCAGCACATGGTACCGTTGTTTAGTTTTCCCTCCCCACCTACACGGAGGGCCACAGGTTTCTGGACAATTATTCATTTTTATGTAATTTCCAAATTATAGCATTACAGAGAATTTGGAGTCAAACAGTTTAACAGAACTGCAGCTACTTTTATAAACAGCTCCCCATTTTGAGATGCTCAAAAGTAAATGGACAACTGACTGACGAGCAGTTTCAGGACCAGGTGAGGCCTAAACCTTCGTTATTTAATGAAAATTAAAGCAAACTATATTTGAAGTTGACTCAAAGTGTTGAACTTACATTTGCTAAGTGTTCACTGAGACTGAAGCGAAGATCCAAAGAGGTCACTGGTCAAATCAACATTCTGGGACATGCTTGAAATAACTGTACTGACCAGCTGATAACACCAAACAGCCTGAAGACAAATAAAGTGCATGATGACAGAATCATTTCCATGTTTTACACAAACAACATCACCACATCTAATCAGGTCGAGGACGCACTGAATGACGTAGGTGTTATTTTTTCATGTCAACAATCAAGAGACGCCTCCATAAATGGAAATATCGAGTTTAGAACGCGGCGCACAGCCACTGGTTACACTAAAGAGCAGGAAGGCCACATTATGCTTCGAATACATTTATATGCAGGGTTCAGGAAACCAGTTTGCAAAGATGAAACCCAGATGAAGTTAGACCAGAATAATAGAAGCAGGATGAGTGTGATGTGTTCAAGGCTATACTCTGCTCAGATTCAGACACAGCTCCACAGCAGGTGGATATGATACTGCAAAAACAACCCAAGAAATGAGAGATTCTACAACGAGCAAGCAGCCCAACAGAGCAGCTCATCAGTCACTGAATACCAAACTGAAGGCAGAGGGACCCACAGGCAGGCAGCAGGTCTGCAGAGCATTATAAAGCGGAAACACAGAATCAGCCGGTGCCCATGACTCCTACACTTCACTGACAGCAAAGGATTTCCATCCAAGTATTAAAAACAGTATTACATTAAACCTCTGTTAGTTTGTGTCAGACCCCCTGACTGTGTGTAGAAATCAGGCTGTAATTCCTGAACAGGTCATGCTTGAATTAAAGTCTCCATTTCAATCACATGTTTATTACTGAATTGAAAAAATTAAAAGATGTGGCTTAATGTGTAACCGCTCATATTTCCACAAAGACTGAAGGATGCAACTTATTGTTCTCAAACACTAGGTTATCTCCTTGCATCTCGTTTCTGCTTCCTTTGCTGTGCAGAGCCGACGACTACAGCTGTGGATTCTGTGGTCGGGCGAGTGCGCTGCATGCAAACTGCAGACTGTTACTACAACACCCACAGAGGATGTGTGTGCGTCTGTGTATAGGTAGACGATGTCATCTGCTCTGACAGAGAGTTTAGGAGTTCAGGACAGTTATCTTTATCTGCCTTGCAGCAGGGGGCGGGGCCTCAGACACCAGAAAGTAACCTGCTGCATTTTCACATTTTTCCAGCTGTTTCTTCAGGTACCATGTCTGATTTTTAGGGACCTGGAAGAAATGTGCAGAGTATAAAAGGAACCCAAACCTAAATTAATCTGCAGAAAATCCACAACTGCACATATTATGACACAAGTCGGAGCTACTGGAATAAATCTGTTCTGATTCTAGCTTAGCTTCCATACTTTCCTGTACTGTGAACAGTTTAACACAGACTGCTGCTCTGAAAACGCGTGGAGGGAATCCATATTTATTCTTCCTTTTGGATATTTGGTGCTTATTTTATTAATGGTTTAACTGGGAGAGAAAAAAAATATTTTGTAAGAACAACTCGGCAAACAAAAATGGAACCTAAAGGACAAAGTTAAACATCTGTATGAATTATTGTGTGGATTTGTTCATTAGGAGCCAAACGTTAGTCACGTGTCTGGCCCAGAAGCTCCTCCCAGCCAGGCATCTCGATCAGAGGCCAGAACCACCTCGGCTCTTCACCGTCAGCTCTCAGAGGACCTCGATCGTCTTCCTTCGCTCTACCACAGGTTGCACCTTCAGGGTCATCACAGCGTGCAGGTATAGCTCACTGACACTGAACCTCGCACTCATGAAACGTAGACTCCTCCACTCAGGGCAGCAATTCCTCCCCAACCCAGAGTGAGCACTCCACCCTTTTTCTGGTGGAGAATCATGACCTTAAACTTCAAGGTGCAACTTTTCATCCCCACAAACTGCCGAGACACGAGATCCTGAGACCACTGAATCAGACGCCATCAGAAGCTTGGCTGCACCTACAACCTTTGCTCATGAACATTATGAACAGAACTCCAAGAGCAAGCCTGCTGGAGTACAACACCCGCCAGTAACAAGGCCAGCAATACGAGCCAACCTTCCACTATAGCTGTACCCAAAGCCAGATGTTAAAATTGAGAAGCAAATACCACTGAATGTGTTTGTCACTGGTTTAATATTCCGACCCTACAACCTGCTGCACTCGGATCATTCCAAGAAAAAACAAAGTGTAAAAAACGTCCTATTTTTATGAAAGTTAAAAAACGAAACAACTCCATCCAAGCTTACTTTTAAGGCCTTGCTGGCCACTGTAGCGGCGGTCTGCATCATGCCGTCAGCTACACCCAGCCTGTCGGTGTTCTGCATGAACGGCGTCACCAGGGTGACGTACTTGGAGCCGCTCCATGGCTTCAGCAGCTTCAGCGCCCAACGCTCCGTGTCACCCCCGACATTATCCAGGATCAGGTCGAACCTTAAAGATAAAGTAAATCAGACCAAAATGACAAACAGAGATTCAGTCGGAGCGAGGTCTGCTTACTTCTCCAGAGCGCTGAGCGGCTCCTCGACGGGCCCAGCAGTGTAGTCCACCACGTGGTCCGCCCCGAGCCCCCTTAAGAACCGCTCGGCGTTCTGGGAGCAGGTAACGGTCACATGGGCGCCCCACGCCTTCACCATCTGAGCAGGAACAACACCAGACTTTTATACAAGTTTCATTTTGGTTGAATCAAATGTTTTGTTTTTCATTTTAACCACGATGAAGAAAAAATTCAAGAATTTGTTCTTTTCAGGTTCTCGTTACTGCAAGTCGTTTCTTTTTCTCTACTATTTAAAGAAAGATGGTGTTTAAGGTAATTTTAAGAATATTTTACATGTTTAGCTTTAATGTGTTTTTACATTGTGGAAAATCTCATAAACTCCGGCTGTTTTTTAACAGTTTACGTCTGCAATCAGACATCAGTCAGAGGGTTAACTGTGCTTAAATCAAATATTAAATGTTTCCCAGAGACCAGGTGAGCGTCTAACCTGCAAGCTTTAGCGTTTTTCAGATCAAACGTTACTTGATTGTGTCAAATGTTTAGGTGACCACAAGTGGTCATCATTGTCCAGCTTTTCATGCATACCTGTACAGCAAACGTTCCGACTCCTCCGGATCCTCCAAGGATCAAAATCCTGCAACAGAAAAGCCAAAACAATGAAGGAGACAACCGAAGCAATGACCTGGTCAACTAAACGGAAACCCGGCGACTTTTCCCCCAAAAATGAAAAAAAAAACCTACCAGGAAAAAAAACCGTCTTTTTTCTCCTTCCAGCTTGCAGGTACTTTCAAAATAAGGGCAAAATCGGTTTTATCAAACCGATTAATAAAGGCAAACATTAAAAAGCAGCTGGTTGTGTTGGTTGGAGACGACTTTTATATAGGTGTGTTCATGTTAACAGGTAAGCTAACACTAAGCAGAAGAAAGCTTTATCTGGTTAAATAGAAACATGGCTGCGATGAGTATAAGACAATAATTCTAAATAACTGCATGTATCTGCATCATGTATTAAAACAGGACTTTATTTACCTTAAGTTAAAAAATACTCTCCCTGCTCCCAAAGTTGTTTAACACGAGAGCCGAGGTTCAATCCTGCTGCTCGTGTGCAGACAAACGCTAACTTGTATTTCTAAGTTGGGAGTTTTTGTCCTCGTGATTGTCACATGAGGGTTTCAGGTAAGTGTCAGCAGGTGTGGCCATCACTCGGTCACCTGTGTTACACTGTTGCTATTTGGTACATGAAGCAGTGCAGGCACTGATACAGCTGCCTATTATAGCTCAATCAGCACTGTCCACAAATCATTGACTTTTCTCCTCTCAGCAGTAACCAGACCTGGGTACAATGGTCACCGTTGGAAACCACACTGGTTACTAACCTCAGTTTGTCTGGATCATTATTAGTGGCAAATGTGAGTAGTGCCTGTTTGCGTGTGTGTTTTTTATCCCGTCTTCCTCCCCTCACCCCCAACAAAGGCCCCTTTGAGTGTTTGGAGACACGTCAGGTTAGTTACATAGCTGGTAGCTATGTACTGATGTGGGGTTAGGACATTTTTCCCTCCGTTTTGTCTTGCAGGCTCCTGGTAAATTAGTGCAAATTGGAAACACATTGGACACAGCTCATTACCCGGTCCAATCTCAGGACTTAATAAAAAATTATCTTTATCCTTATCAGGTTCTAAGATGAGGTTTTTCATCATTTCACTCATCATATTATTCGCATCTAGGGTTAACAATGCTCCTTTTAAATCCCGCCTTAATAAGCGA